>NW_027262315.1:0-15660 GCF_902827115.2 Pseudochaenichthys georgianus | reverse complement strand
CGCCAAGCGGCACAGGCACAAGAGAGTCAGGGTGTCTCAGCGGTTCCTCCACTCTATGTCCCGCTGGAGGGACAGGGCCTATCTCCTGAGGGGTGTGCCCATGGGCACCATCCCATCCCGCCGGGAGACTGTCACTGTGGATGCGTGTCTCTCGGGGTGGGGTGCGGTGTGGCAGGGCAGGACTGTGCAGGGTCAGTGGTCTGCCCAGGAAGGTGCACGCCATATCAATGTGCTGGAGCTTCGAGCGGTGTTGCTCGCACTCATGCACTTTTTACCCCAACTGGCGGGCAGGCATGTGCTCGTTCGTTCGGACAACATGTCCGCAGTTGCCCAAATCAACCACCAGGGGGGCGCCAGGTCCGCACAGCTGCTCCGCGTTTCGCAGAGCCTCTTGCCTTGGGCGCTCCCCCGCCTCACCAGTCTGCGGGCAGTTTTTCTGCCAGGGGACCTGAATCAGGTCGCAGATTTCCTCTCACGGCGCAAGCCTCCACCGGGGGAGTGGAGGCTTCACCCGGAGGTGGTGGAGATAATTTGGAGCCTCTTCGGCAGGACCGAGGTGGACCTCTTTGCCTCGGAAGAGTCGAGGCACTGCCCCCTCTGGTTCTCCTGGTCGGAGGTGACCAGCCCATTGGGTCAGGATGCCCTGGCGCACGACTGGCCGGACACTCTCCTGTATGCCTTCCCGCCGTTGCCTCTGATACTTCAGACGCTTCAGAGGGTCCTTACCCAGGGGCACAGGCTCCTTCTAGTCGCCCCCCGCTGGCCGGGGAGAGTCTGGTTCCCACTGCTACGCAGTCTCTGCGGCAGCCCACCGTGGCGTCTCCCCGACAGGAAGGACCTCCTGTCACAGCTCAAGGGTCAGATCTGGCATCCCGACCCTCGCCGCCTTCAGCTCTGGGTTTGGCCTCTGCAGGGCCCAACCCACTGTTGAGCGGTGTCACGGCATCTGTCAGGGAAACTATCCTGAATGCCAGAGCTCCATCCACTCGGGCACAGTATGAGTGCAAATGGAGGCTCTTCTCCCACTGGTGTGTGAGTAAGGCTGAGAATCCGGGACATTGCTCCGTGGCCACCATTTTAGAGTTTCTGCAGTCCCTTCTGGATAGTGGACGTTCTCACTCCACTTTGAAGGTGTATATGGCTGCTATCTCTGCCCGACATGTCGGAGTCGATGGCGCCACAGTGGGGCGCCACAGGTTGGTGTCCCTCTTTCTAAGAGGGGCTCTACGGCAGCGCCCCCCTAGCACCCCAAGGGCCCCGGCTTGGGACCTGCCCCTAGTGTTGGATGCACTATCATCTCCTCCCTTCGAACCCTTGGCCCAGGTCGGGCTTAAATGGCTGTCCCTGAAGGCAGCATTTCTGCTTGCCATAACCTCAGGGAAGCGAGTCGGAGAGCTTCATGCCCTCTCCGTAACCAGTACATGCCTGAGGTGGAACTCCGATGGCTCGGGTGTCACCCTCTGGCCGAATGTGGCGTTCTTGCCCAAGGTGCTTCCACTAGCCCACTCCAATCGGCCTATCCAGCTGGCACGCTTTAACATTCCACAGGAGAACGGCACACCTGAGTTGCTGTGCCCTGTGCGTGCCCTGAGGGCGTATATTGATGCTACGGCCTGTATACGACAGTCAGAGCAGCTCTTCGTTTGCCATGGCGGCACTAGGAAGGGTCGTGCTCTCTCGAAGCAGCGGCTGTCCCACTGGGTGGTGGATACCATCACATGTGCCTATGGGGCCAGTGGCCGCCCCCCGCCATCAGGGGCCAGATGCCACTCTACAAGAGGCGTCTCAACATCGTGGGCTGCCCTAAGAGGTGTGCCCCTGGAGACCATCTGCGCCGCGGCGTCATGGGCGTCTTCTGGCACATTCTCCAGGTTCTACCGGGTCAATGTCGCCACTCCTCACCCCCTGGGGGTGGTCTTGTGGCCAAGCTCCGCTGCTTCCAACTAGGTGAGTAAGTGCTTGGATTCTTCATGACATGGTTGGTATAGGTCATCCAGTGCTAAAGCACCGCCTCTGGCGGTCAGTAGGGACGAAATAGAACGATAGTTACGGCTGTAACTACGGTTCTATGAGTCCCGGATGACCGCCAGAGTTTCCTGTCACTCAGAATTCTTGTGTGCTCGCGAGAAGATTCTGGGAACAGATCCTCTGTCGACACCGGCTGATGTAGCCGGTGTCACGTGGGTCACAGGTGACTTTGTTGTTATTGGTACTCGAGCTGCGCATGCGCGCGATGGACATATCCAGTGCTAAAGCACCGCCTCTGGCGGTCATCCGGGACTCATAGAACCGTAGTTACAGCCGTAACTATCGGTTTAAGCTCTTTGTTGGACAACATCATGTTCACTTCCACCAGTATATGATTTATATTGAGTTATAAGCACCATTGTGGCACTATAATACATATTCATATATATATATATATAATTAACCCTATATCTACCTGTTGGGTAATACATGGTTTGTAGAATAAATGAGCTCAGCTAGGGTAGGATTTTGATAAAGATCCAAAAGGAAGAAAATCTAGATTTATTTTTTAATGTGCCCACAAAGAAGCACATGTCCAGCATTTCTACATTAAGCTGAAACTCTGCATTTCTCAGTTTCTTTTCTCCAGGCTCGTGAAGCAACCGTGTAAACATTAACTCGCCAAACATGCTGTCTCATGCTGGCAATGTTTTTTTTACAGCTATTAATAATACATTTTGCAGAGCCGGCTTTGGAAAATGAAGGGACTGGTTTACAACGGAAGAGAATGAATTCCTTGTTGAAATGTTCGGCTTTCAGTGGATTGTGTTTCTTCTTCTTGTGTTGCTGTCCTTTCTCACTGCCCTGCAGAAACAATTTTAACTACAGCTCGACTTCACTTTTTTTCGCACTTTATCCGCCCTAACAAATCCCCTGTGTGCTCATATTTGATGCCTGACACAGCATGACACTGAAACTTTTACCGCCCTCACCTTTTTATTCATATTGTTACCATTCATATTAAGAACAAAAAAGTGTTTACAGAAAGTCAATAAGCAGTAAGGAATGCCAATGTGCCTAATGTGATGGGAGTAAGAGTAGTGCTCCACAATTGATCACATTTTAATCTTAATCACCATTTTCAGATACTAATATAAACTAAATAGGATTTACTGTAATATGCGTTCTGCTCACACATAATCTTGTGTTGAGACTAATAAACAACAGAGAGCAAAAGGGCAAAACAAAAACTGAATACAGAGGGAGAAAAACGTATTTTAAGGGCCATTTTTAAATTCAGAAGGAAAACATGAAAGGGTAAAGCAGTGCTTTGTTTATTGTAATTTGAGAGGGCATAGGGCAACATTTGTTTTGTAATAAATAACAAAAGATCGTAAATAATCCTGTTTATCATTTTTGGCCTATTTGTGCAGCTTTACTTGAGAGGAGGGTCAGGGTGAAGAATATTATAATGATGCTGCTCTACTCTTTCCTTAGAATAATGAGCCCTAATATTTTGACCTCAGTACCACACCTCCGGATCCCAAGAACTGTAGTAGAAAGCAATAAAAACAGCAGGAGGAAGCAGAGGGGGACCTGGGCCATTAAACGGGACGTACAGTACAGTATGAAGGTGACAGGCGTCATTGGAAGGGGTACACTGTGGGTCGAGGCTTGAACAAAGAAAAGGAAGGAGTGGGGTGGGGCTCTGTGGTTGTGTGCGGGTGGATGGACTTGGTGGTGAAGGGGAAAGTTATGCTTTTTCGGGCTGGGTGGTTGAAGGTGCTGGCAGAGTGGAGCTCAACAGTCTTGCGTCATGTGTTTTTGCTTTAAAGCAGAATCCCATCAGTGCGTCATTCGACTTTTTTCCGGAGGTCAGGTACTTGTCCTCTAGAAGAGGAGACTTAAATTGCTCTTTGGATACATCAAAAACTATGTCACACTTTTCAGCACTCTGCATCCAAAGTACCTGGAGTGCTCTTTTAGATAAAACGCTTATTTGACTCCTGCTGCCAGAAAGCTTGAAAACATATTATATATGTGCAACCCTGTGTGAATCAAGCCCTCCTCACCTCCAAGTCAAAGCTGCATGAATCAATGTTTTTAAATCAGCAACAGGTCAAAAGAATGTTCTGTGAATAAGTATGACACATTTCCCTCATCTCGACAGAGCGTTTTAGCATCTTTCTGCTCATTGATTTGGTTTTACAGTCCTCTGCTTTATTGTTTTGATTCCCATCAGACTCATAGAGACTTAATGTTATCATCACATGTCATATTGTTGTCCAAGGTAATGTGGTAAATCAGTGAGCAGCGCTGCTCTATACCAACATCAAATTTCATCAGAGTATTACTGTACCTTGATTTGTATTTCTGGAATAGACATTTATTTTTAAGATATTTTTTCTTTAAGCAGTTTTTCAGTCAACAATAGTTGCTTATGTTGCACATTCAGCACACAGCCAAAAAGGCCTACTCCGCTCCTTTGCACATTCAGCAGGTTGTTTTCGTACAGCATGCCTCCGCTGTACACAGCTCTGCTCACTACACACTGGTGGACACCCTGAAACAACAGTGATAACTAATGGAATTACTAAAGTGGAAAAACAAATCATGTCCCTTTTTTATAGAGTGTAATATTTATATTCTAAATATATGTGTATAAGGTTTCCCATTTAGTCCCTGCTTTATTTCCAGTACTTTCAGGAAAAATAGCTCCTGCTTCATATTGGTGTGATATTTGACATACACTGCTTCCTAGTTTTCTTTTAGGGAGAGTTGTTCACACACTCGGATTTGAACTTCTTCAATGTTAAAATTGTTATTAACATTTCAAAGTTAAAAAGGCATACTAAGTTTATACTGTATATTTTCAGGGTGTCTATATGTGATTACTTTCATTATCTAATTATCGCAATAATATCATTTATACTTTTTGCATCTGATCTGTCATACCTTTTGTCTCATACCTAGTCAGTTGATCTTGGCGATGGCTCACGGCACCAGTCTCCAGTATGAACCCGTGGCAGAGATCGGAGGCGGGGCTTACGGGACGGTCTACAAGGCCCGAGATACAGAGAGCGGGCAGTTTGTGGCTCTGAAGAGCGTGCGGGTACAGACAGACCAAAATGGCCTCCCAATCTCCACCGTCAGAGAGGTGGCTCTACTGAAAAGGCTGGAGCAGTTTGACCACCCAAATGTAGTCAGGTAAGAAGACTATCAAAGTGTTGTGTTGGCTACAGTTCACTGTGAACACCTCTCACACAAGTTGTATTCTGATGACAGGCTGATGGATGTGTGTGCCACCCAGAGGTCGGACCAGGAGACTAAAGTCACTCTGGTGTTTGAACATGTGGACCAAGACCTCAAGACGTACCTGGAGAGAGCCCCAGATGCAGGGTTAGCCCCCGGGCGCATTCAAGTGAGAACTGAAGCAGTATCTTCCTTTTTTTTTAAGGGTCTTTTAACTATCTTTTAAAGCAGGTTCTGTTGAAATGTAGTGCTGGTCAAAATATTCCTGTATGTGTTTCTGCAGGACCTGATGAGGCAGTTGATGTGCGGTCTTGCATTCCTTCACTCTAACCGTGTGATGCACAGAGACCTGAAACCAGAGAATATTCTGGTAACCAGCCAGGGCCAGGTGAAGCTGGCTGACTTCGGACTGGCCAGGATCTACAGCTGCCACATGGCCCTCACTCCTGTGGTAAGAACTCACCTGGACCATACCATTGTTTTATGTCTTGTGTGTGCATTTCCAACATATTACTGTTTATTTTATTTTACCATTTGGGCAACTGCTTGCTTCCATTCGTCTTAGTTGCTTTAAAATACTTCATTGCCAGTGCAATCAGTGTCTAACATGTGACAGTCTGCCGTTAAACCCTTAACCACGAGTTTACCAGACACAATAAGTATTTTCCATGTTGGCTTACTAGTCGAACTACCAATCAAAATAGCATACATGTAATGTTTGGTCTGTCTGGTCTTGGTTTGAGCTTCGTTGAACTCGCTTTTAAGAAACACTTTTAACAAGTCTAAGAGTCTTCAGCCATGCTAGAGTCTATGAGGCAGCACTTTAACTAAAAGTTAACTTCAACATGCTAATTATTTACAATGACACTGCTTACATGGTCCTTTTCATCAGGTACTATTTAACTTTTACTTTCTTGGTTTACTTTTCCTGTTTGCATGCTAACATTAACTAATTGACACCAAACACAAAGTCCAGTTTGTAACTTCATATTCATAATCTTTTAAGGATGTCCACCTGGTAGGAGCTCAATGTAGGGAACATTTTTGAGAAATTATTGCAGCTAAAGTACAGGCATTCTGTTGTCCACAAGCTAAAACATGCGTAAACAGTACATTTAAAAGACTGTGTGTGTGTGTGTGTGTGTGTGTGTGTGTGTGTGTGTGTGTGTGTGTGTGTGTGTGTGTGTGTGTGTGTGTGTGTGTGTGTGTGTGTGTGTGTGTGTGTGTGTGTGTGTGTGTGTGTGTGTGTGTGTGTGTGTGTGTGTGTGTGTGTGTGTGTGTGTGTGTGTGTGTGTGTGTGTGTGTGTGTGTGTGTGTGTGTGTGTGTGTGTGTGTGTGTGTGTGTGTGTGTGTGTGTGTGTGTGTGTGTGTGTGTGTGTGTGTGTGTGTGTGTGTGTGTGTGTGTGTGTCCCAGGTGGTGACACTGTGGTACCGCCCCCCCGAGGTTCTGCTGCAGTCCAGTTACGCCACACCTGTAGACATCTGGAGCACCGGCTGCATCTTTGCTGAGATGTTCAGACGCAAGTGAGTCAGCAGAATAACTTAAAGAAGACGAGCCTTTTTAATATGTATGTTTATGTTTGTTATGATCAATATGCCTGTGTCAGTGTTTAAATGCAGGTTTAAAAAAATCTATATCTAAAAGAAGTAGCATGAAAACATTTGGCTGTAATTTGATAAGAAGAGAGTCCTGGGGCGAAGAGAGCAGCGCATACGACTTTTGGTGGAGATTTGATTAAGTTACAGAGCAGCAGAGATTCGATTACATATCCTGAAGGTAAAGGTTTGTGCTTACAAAGTCAGCTGTAGTTTCTCGGATGAGCTAGCCGGAGGATTGATCATTTGAACCTCAAAGATAAAAAATGGAAAAAGGTTTCTCACAAAATACATTTTAATATTACTGATTCATTTTGACACTACTTCTTTGCTTGTATAATGTTCACTGGCAATGTTCTTTCCCCCCCTAATACTACGTTACAAAGTTAGGAAAGATTGAGGCTTTGCATAATCATTGAAGTCTTGTTCAGCCTTATGTTGAGGTCAGCAAATTACATATATGGACAATGTACAAAACATTTAAATACATTGGTTCCCTTATTATGTTGTTAAAAAACTAATCTGGGCAACATTCCCTATAAAGGCTAATTCAATGTAGCTTTTATTTTTCATACTTCCAAACATTCTAAAACAATAGTATGTAATATCATATTGATCATCATGCCAGAGGTATGCTCCACCTTTCACGCTTGAGATTGACGTTAGTAGGTATACTCTGTCTGGAGATTCAAAACACACATCTATGTGTCTGTGTCAGAGCTGCCCTGATGAGTTTGTGGAGCAGGGTTTAGATTTTATCTGTAAATAGATCACATTATGAGGTTATCTACGGCTCCGGGGAAATCTGGGCTGGATGTCAGACTGTTGGGAAGTGAATTGGTGAAAACAGCTGCCACATTCATTATGTAACTGCACATATACATTTTTAATTCTATGCTTGCCCTTTTGTCAACCAAGTCTACAAATCATAATCAAACAAGTGTCATCAGTATCAGGCATGCTCATCCACTGACATCTTCCAGTCGTGCTTCAACACATACAAACAGTTTCTGCAAGCAAAAATCACCATGTGACTAAAGCATATTAATGTAGTTTGCAATTTCTCTCTCAAATCAGAAAATCTATCAGAAATAGAGTACAGTACACCCACAGCAGCTCCTCTAGTGGTACAAATGACACATTGCATGTAGAAAGCAGTCATCTTCAGAAAGAGATTCATGCTTCAAATATTTTTCCTGTGAACGATGGTGATGAAATAATGATACAATCATAATGTCCTGAACAAATTGAAATGTATACAAACAGTAACATCATTATTCTTTTTGAAATCTGTGTTTAAAGAACATCGTGTTCCTGTTTGCCTTCCTGCACAAATGGGAATAGCAAAAGCATGTGAACTAATAAAAAAAGAGTGCTTCAATGTTTTCACTGTGGTTCAAACTCTCTGTCTGCTAGACCTTTGTTCTGTGGAGAATCAGAAGTGGACCAACTTGGGAAAATTCTTCAGTGAGTTTCAAATAGTTAACATCACATTTACCTGACTAGATGCCTCATATTGTACGTGTTTAATAACATATATAATGTAATTTCAGAGTTATTGGCTTGCCATCAGAGGACGAGTGGCCGACTGATGTTTCACTCTCAAGGAAACACTTCCCCTCACTCTTACCACGCCCGATCACTGACTTTGTTCCAGAGATAAATGAGCTGGGGGCGCAACTATTGCTGGTAAGATTTAAAAATTAAAAGGTTGGTCCATCCTGTCTTGTAAACTATTTATTTTCAGCTGTGTACAGTTTAAAACAAGACGGCAACAGATCCATAACCTCAGGCAGGCTCCGGAATATTTGTCTTTGCTCATAGTCTGCTGATGTTCATCATCTGCCACAAGAACTTCTTGTGACTAGTGTTACTTAACCAGCTGGTTAAACTCTGGAGAGAGCGTGACTTACAGAACTTCTCTTTGAAAGAAAAGTACTCTTTCTGCACACTACTTTTCACTGCTAGTAAAACTAAAAACCTAAGATCACAATTGTTCTAATTGATTATTAGTGATTTTACCAACAGATCATAAAGAGGCCCTATGACGCTCATGTTCAGGTTTATTTTTTATATGAGGTGTTTTTGCCTCTACTGTGACATATTTACATTTTCAAAAAGGTTTTTATTTTTTATCATGTCCTCTTATCACCCTGGATCCAGAGTCTGCTCTGATTGGTTAGCTGGCCGGCTATCGTTGTGATTGATCAGCCGCTTAGACCAAGCCCCCAGGAAGTGCGCCGGACTCTGATGAACATTTCCGTTGTGTCCAAATGGCGGTACTACAATTTCTGTATCAGTCCGTGATGTCACCGGGCCCAGAAAGACTTTTTCCCATTGACTAACATTGGGAAAGAAACGTCTGTAAATCAGCGGATAATTTTTTTTGAACTAAATAAACTACCCAGTATGAACTATTTTATACCCCTTATTATAATCATTCGGTCCTTAAAGTTGTAAAATGCGCTAAAAGCCGAATCTAGATTAATTTCCTCTCCATTCATTCTACTAAGCCGAGAGTGGGAGCTCCGGGGGCGGGGCTTAAGGGACGCATGCTCTGTGAGCGCACATACGGGTTCTTCTGCTCTGACAGCCAGGCATGATGGGTAATCTGTGACGTTTCACTCTCTCAAAAGTTGGACCATTTTGTCCTCATGCGCCAATGAGCAGCTCTCATAGGAAAGAACGAGACCCCGCCTCCGACGCTGTATCCAGTTCTTATTATACATCCATGGCTTAGAGATGTCCCGCCTTTTAGCCCATCACTTACAATGTGTTAGAGCGCTAGCCAATAGAGGCGCGGGTGTCACATAGTGATGTCACTATGTTCCTGAAGTAAACAAAGGAGTCCAAATGAGGCAGGGGGGGGGCGGAAGTGTGGGAGAGAAACTCCCTCTGGGGGAACTTTGATTGATTTAAGCCTTTGCAGTCCTTTAACATGCACGGAAACCTATATAACAAAAGGAAAACTCCAGAAATCACTAAAAGATAATGTTGCAATAAATGCTGTTTTTCTCGGATTACATTTGACTTTGTATTTAATTCTGCTTCTTTGTATGATGTAGAAACGATATGTTAAAGTGCAAAGTAAAAGAAAGAGGCCAGTAACTTCTTGTACTTTCCACTGGTTGCCTGGCAACTGGTCCTGGGCAGATGGTAATGTGGCTCATAACCCTATGTGAACCGCGTATCGTCTCTAATCTTTGATTTAAATGTAGTTAATAGATGAGATGTAAGGTGTGTGTTAGTGAGGTTTATTGGACGGAGACAGACCCACGTATCAAGTCTTCATGCTGAACTCAGACATGAGCAGTGGCTCAGTCAGTAGGGGCTTGGACTGTGAGCCGTAGGGTCGCCGGTTCAAGTCCCCGACCAGACCTAAAATATGGAGTGTGGACTGCTACTTGGAGGTCCCAGTTCACCTCTGGCGTCGTGCCCTTGAGCAAGGCACCTGACATCCCCCTTCCCCCCTCACTCCCGATGCTCCCCGGGCGCTGTACAATAGCTGCCCACTGCTCCTAGTACTAGACTCCTGGTATGGGTCTAGGATGGGTTAAATGCAGAGAACACATTTCACTGTGTGCTGTGTGACCATTAAAGAGGGTTTCATCCCTCCCTATTCTATTCTAAACAGAGAGGGGGGACAGCCTCCTCCAACTGATGCTTTTTAAAGTTATAAAATGTAACATTTCTGCATTTAAGATACCTAAAAACGACTAGACTTATAAAAGTGAGTGATTGTGCTTGTGAGTTGTTAACTTAAAGCTATTTTCTGACCTAGAGAAATCTTTTATACGAATCAAGGTAACGTAATGTTATGAAACAATTCTCTGCTAGAAGATGGCATTCTCACTTTCTACCTAATTTAAAGCCACGTTTTTAACAATACACTTAACAGCAGCTTTTATTTTTTACTATATATTTTAACCTGAACAATTATTATTAGTCATCGAAAGTCTGAATTCCAATCAGAGAAGCAAGCTGAGCTAGCGTTAGTGGCAGACAAGCAAAGACAGAGAATCTCAGATTTTCAACATAAAACAGTTTGAACCGCTTATACCCATTTCAATCAATGGGTCCATTTGTTTTGGAGAAGAGGAGACCGCTGTGGCGGTAAAGAAAACCCTCAGTGATGATAAACTGGATGGAAAAGCTCACTACAAAGATGACATCGGTGGTGAAGACAACAACTCATGACCTCATGCAACTTTACCATGCCAACAAACTCCATGTCATTGTTTTGATTTTCAGACGCCTGGCGGCAGAAAATCAAAAACTGTTCCTTTTTAAAACCCGGAGATCTAAACTACTATGATTGTTTCTTCCACAGAAAATGCTGACCTTTGACCCCTTGAAGCGAATATCCGCGCTGAATGCCCTAGAAGATGCATATTTCCAGGACGAGGAGACATTGACTTGAAATGATGCAGTGAACCGCGCAGAGAGAGGTAACAGTGTCTAAGCTTAGACCTGGCCCAACCGTAAAGGAGTTTTAAATATTCCTTGCATTGCCTTTCAAGACGTCTGGGTTATGCTTTGGGATATATTTTTTATTTACTGCTACATCAAAACAGGATTAAAGCCTGAGAAGTGGAATAAAAAAAGAAGAGGAGTGAACTTAAGGATCACTGGCATGCTTACCAACGTCACAATTAATGATGTTAACATGGCGTGTCTTCAAGGACAAAACCAGTGTTTTTGATGTTTGATTTGTGTATCAGTCTCGTCCGCAGGGACTGGCGCACAGACACGTCTGTCATCTCCTCTGAAATGTTGCTCTTGTAACTTTTGTGCAGTGCTTAGACGGAAGGAAGCAGAGATGTCATCTTTTCTCATTAAAAGCTGAACAATGTCTGACAAGAGTGACACCTCAGGGTCAGAGCAGCCAGTCTTTAGTGATCTTACTGTGTTTGTCTTAGTATGTGTCCTACTCAAGGTAGAGTAAAACCATCCGTCTTCTGAAAATCATGGGGAAATGAAAGAATAGTCGCAGAAGAAAGACAAAAATACTGGTATTGCCCTTAAAAATGTTTTTTTCTTTTATTGATCAAAGGACTGAAGGGTTGGACTTCATTTCATGTTAAACATTTATGTCAGTTTGTCAATCATAGCACTGCAACCACAAACAAATAATAAAATATTTTAATCACATTCAAACTTCATTTGTGTATTTTTATTATACACATGATGGTGTTTTCTTTTAGAATTAATGTGATTTTATGAGCACTGAAATACTTTGTGTGGAAAAAACACTGACCTTAAATACTAACAAAATAATAAAGTCTGCCTCACTTTTTCTGTCTTTATGTAATGATATAAACAGTCAATGAATATGGCTGTCTAAATAAGCAGCAGGTGTCTCCTCTTTTGTTGTTATTTTGGAGGGGAATTGTTACGTTTTACATAGGGGTGACCACATGATTTATTATTGCTGGAGATACACTTTGTTATATTCCATGGAATGCTCTTAACATCCCGATGGCAATGAATATCTTAAGTGCTTTGACAACAAAATCCATAAAAACATTTCATCTGTGGAAGCCGTTGTACTGTAAAAAGTACAATGGATGGCCTACCTGCCTGTCAGCCTTTCATCTGTGCACAAACTTATCTCGTGCCCTCATTGGTCATGTGCGCGTTCGTGTGTGTTGGAGGAGGGGCTCTGTGAGGAAGTAGCAGATTTCTTCCGGGTGTGTATTTTCAAATTCTAGCGCACTCGAGCTGGTTTCTCCGAAATTACCTACCCCACCTTTAAGCACAAAGAAAGTGCATCATTCACTTCACTCTATGCTGCTCGTGTTCTTTTCGTAAGCCCCCTTCCTGCCTGCTGAGTGCCCACATATTTCAAACTTCAGGATTCATTTGAATGTGTGTAAATGTGAAATTTCCAAAACCAAGCCCTGATTGCTACATGTTTTCTTCTCAATCTTAAAAGAGCTAATTCCAAAGCCACACAATACATTGAGTAGTAACACAGTTCCCTTTTTAAATGAGTCATTTCGCTAACGAAGAAAGAATGATCGGACAAATTATGCAAAACACTGAAATACTCGACAATATAAAAGAACGTCCTATACAGTTGTGCGAGTAGCCTACATGTATTGCCCGGTTATTAACAAACATCCATACACTGTATCACCTGAGACCAGTGGCGGCGCTAGGGGGTGGCTACTTGGGCTCAAGCCCCGGATGTTTTCTGAAAAGGCCCTGATGTTTCACTTAAACATTTTTTTTTAAATAAATAATAAAATTCAATAACGTGCTTTAACCACCAGGTGTCCCTTTCTATCAGCTGTGCACCGTTATGGTGTAAATACAGCCTATCTACCAATTGGATCAAATATAAAAGTGAGCCGAATTAGTGTTGATACTGCAAGGAGACGTATTGTGTGAAAAGAAATGTAAGATGTTGTTTAATTGCTTATATATTTATGATCCACGTCACGTTTTCAGTTTTGGCGGCAGTTCTTCCTGCTTGTCTAAAAGTTTTGTCAGCAGGGCTCTATACATAGAGAACTACGGCAGATATGTAATACTTAATGCAGCCGAACCATGTATTACAATGCTGTTATGTGATGACTTTCAAAGAGAAAAGCAAGCACACTCGGAATAAAGTTTTATTTTGTTTTTAAAAAATGTTTTCAGATTTCACATCACATAAACCCCAAATCCCAGCATGCATTGCGGCTAAACCATCCAATCATCGAGCTGAAGATCTTGCCTACGTCGGTTTCCGGTTTCATTTATCACCGATGTATTTTGTTATACACACATTCCTTCACATTTACATTTTAATTTGCATTAAAGTATTCGTGAGGCCTTCCAACATGTTTTTAAATATAACTACGGTTGTAGTTGAAGAGTTTGTAAATTAACATGAACCGAAGCTGTTGCCTGGCAACTCAATCGCACAACGTCACGTCCGTTAATTCCACATCCACACCAGATCTACACGCATGGATTAACATTGATTTACTACATTAATGTAGCCTTTGTTTCTGCTAAAAGAGATGTCGACCAGCTGGGGTAACAAGAAAATTGGCGTAATCGAGTGTGACTATTAAAAAATAAATCATTATTATATTAATATTGACAATAACAACCGACCGTCGTGTTAGCATTTGCTTGGCATTTCCGGTTATTTCTCCAATGGTTAACAATACCGTGTAACTGTCACGTTTGAAGGGATGACATTTCGTGACATCTTCATGTCTCCCAGCATGGTAAATCGTCACATGTTCACGTCTTGCCGTGATATCGGGTTGGTTATAACATGTGGGAGAGCTTTAGAGTTGTTTAAGTTCATATCAAAGAAGTACTCAAAACACATCTGATCGTCAAGGCTTTGAGCCTCAGATAATCTTCTCTATATTTGTGTGACCATCCTTTGTTTACTTGTGTTTTTTATCTTCTTATTTTCTCGTCCCTGTTGTGTGACTGTTTTCCTTTTAGTCCCCCCCACGGCCCCTCGTCCTATTGTAAAGAGAGTCCTTGGGTTTCTTGAAAGGCACTATATAAATCCAAGTTATCATTATTTTGTTCCACCTTTGAACAAAGAATAGCTATTTCCTGTTGTTCTGCTAAGCTAAGCCAATCATGCACTTAACTTTAGTAAAAATAATGTTCGACCTTCCTCCAACATGTATATCTAGCTGACAGTGTTTTATCAAAACAAAAGTCCATAATGTGATATAACATCTAAATCAGAAATGTTGCATATTTTTTTATCTGACCTAAATAGGCCTTCAGTATGCGCGCATAATCTTTATTCCAAATTAGAACTATTTTGCTCTCCTTTTAGTTTCCACCCTGAAGATTTACAGTTTCATTTTGTGTTGATGCTTTGTTTCGATTATCCATTTAGAAAAGATCAGGAAACTCGATTTTATCTTCGTAGCCTATATGTTTTGGTTTTTTTTATTGTTTTTTTTTTACCTCTATTTTTTTTTTTTAATGACCTGCACATACTATACGTATATTCATTAGTTTCCTAGATCATACACAAATCCATATTGCTTTCTAAATATTGCATTGATCCAAAAACATCCATATTAATTCTGTGCATCAGAGGGGACACTGAAGCGGGGAGAGAGAGCGGGAGCTGCTCATACATTGCTCTGGAAACAGAGAGGGAGAGACAGACAGAGCTGGAGACAGGGCAGATGCTTTTGCAGGAGCAGAGTTGGGGTTTTTTCTCTCGTCCTCCCGTCTCTCTTTTGTCGTATCGGCACAGATACAAATGTGATGCATGTTGGCAGGGAGCACCACCAGCACCACCGTCTCACTGCAGCCTCTCATCCCCATCCTGTGTTCGGAGCTGGATCCAGAGTGGAGCAGGTTGTGCGGCAGGCTAACAGCGAGCTAGCGGGGGGCTGCAAGGCTCTGTGGCTGCGAGAAGAGGAGGAAAAAAAGGAGGAGGGGCTGTGGTGAGCTGGTGGGCTTCCTCCGCCTCACAGACACATTTTATTGACTTGCTAATTGGATGAGGCACTCGGAGGAGAGGATGCGGTGACCGAGAGGAGCTACTCTCCAGAGGAGGGATACAGGCAGAAGGAAGCATTGCTCGGGCTGCGTAAATCTGGCTACTACATCTCTTTCTTTCATTTTCTGGAGACATAACAACAGATGTTTTTCAGCATCTCGCAGTGACCCTCACACCGTGCATACATCATTTTATGCATGACATTGTCGTATGGAGGCTCCAGCTGCCAGACGCTTCGTGACAAGTGAATGATTTACATTTATACGTTTTTGCCCCCTGTTCCTTTTCACCAGTTTTCTTTCTCTCGTATCAGCTGGAGCTCATTTCTTGTCAGCCCTTTGATGTGCCGTTTGATATGAATG
>NW_027262314.1:25000-33970 GCF_902827115.2 Pseudochaenichthys georgianus | reverse complement strand
AAAAGCAATGGAAAAGGAAACAAGAAAGTTTGTAGGAAAAATAATTGAAAGATAGGAAGCAGGAAAGAATGAAAGGAAAAAGGTTATGATGGACGAAAGGAAGCAAGTATAGAAGAAAGGAAGGGAGGGTTATAGTTAGGATAGAAGGAAGGATGGGAAAAAGGAAGGATGGAAGGAAGGAAGGAAGCATTGTAAGATAGTAAGAAAGAAAGAAGGTTAAAGAGCAACTCGCAGGTCAGACACACCAGTGAATAAATGTGTAGGAAAATGATGTATTCACTAGATTTTCAAAAATATATACATAAATATACACTACAGTGACGTAACATGGGGGAGAGCGGCCGGTCTAACGTATGAATAAACTTGCATCACAATGCTAGTTTTGACACAGAAGAGGTTGAACATATATATTCGAATGCATATGATTGTAATTATGAGCCTGCTAGGCGTCCAAGAGATCAGGAGCAGCCGAGGATTAGAAGGAGCAATGGCCATCGGAGAGAAATGGAACTGTGGTGTGAGGAGAACCAGTGGAGAACCAGTGGAGAACCAGTGGAGAACCAGTGGAGAACCAGAGGAGAACCAGTGGAGAACCAGTGGAGAACCAGTGGAGAACAGGGCAGCTGTCTTGGTGAGTGACCGGTGTTCCGGATCAACTGGTTTCCAGAGGTGGGGCAGTTTAACCTGGGCGGATCGCAGCTCCACAGCTGAAGGCTTCTCCACGCTGCGTTCATACTGTGAGTACACAACGTACGCTTCACTTGGAGGCCGTCTGAAGGTGTACACGGGTCTCAGACGGACACGGTTAAGCATACATGTAGTAAAAAGAAAACCTGCAAGTTGATCTTTAAGAGAGAGAAAGATGGAAGAAAGAAAGCTAGAATGGAGGCTAAGATTGAAAGAAGGAAGGAAGGAAGTAAAAGAGCAAGGACGGATGAAAGGAAGCAAGGAGGTATCAATATTAAAGGTGAGGTACCGGTCTGGTGAGGGCCGCAGCTCACGCTGTACGTCGTCCACAAACTGACCGCCATCAGGAACGTGGCGATGAAGCCAAACACCTGAACACACACACACACACACACACACACACACGTCATCATCCGTTTATCTCATTTAGTTCCAGCTGTTTGAATGAAAATGTGTGTGTGTGTGTGTGTCGTACCGATGACACCACCAGCGCAGAAACCCCGCCCGCCTTCACTGCCGCCACGATGGAGGCGATGCACACGAGGACGACCCCCACCGAGTAGTGGAAGAACTCCTGAAGCACAGCGAGCGAAAGACTCATCACCAAACACATCGTAACATCATCTCAACATCCAGTCTCCTCCCATCACACTCTGTAACTCCTCCCCCTTCAGTACGGAGAGCTGAGAGCCTCCACGGCACCAGCATCACGCCCTCTCTGCAGGGCTGGAGTCATGTGGGAGTGGAGCTCCCACGAGGAGGGGCTGGGCTCCTAGAGCAGTGGAATCTGCGGGGCTCGCTAACACATTGCCATCACCAGCATTATTTAGTTAACGAGGTAAAAGAAAGAAAAACACGTTTCCCAAAAGACCTACGCGCCGTATTCTCTCTAGGAGACAATACGCCTCCAAGGTGTGCAACCTATGCCTGTGAGCGTGCTGCGCGGGCCGCGATGTGTGTGTGTGTGTGTGCGTGCGTGTGTGTGTGTGTGTGTGTGTGTGACTCTCTCACTCCGACTCAGTGCTGTTCGCCACGTCCGGTCGTTTCATTTCTGCATTTCATATTTGAGTGCGCTTTGAGAAAGTGTTTCTGTTGCCTCACAAAGAGAGCTACGCAGCTATACGAACTAACAGATCCACACAATACTATTATTAACGCTATTATTCTGAGGACAGAGGGTCTGAGGACAGAGGGTCTGAGGACAGAGGGTCTAAGGACAGAGGGTCTGAGGACAGAGGGTCTGAGGACAGAGGGTCTAAGGACAGAGGGTCTGAGGACAGAGGGTCTGAGGACAGAGGGTCTAAGGACAGAGGGTCTAAGGACAGAGGGTCTGAGGACAGAGGGTCTAAGGACAGAGGGTCTAAGGACAGAGGGTCTAAGGACAGAGGGTCTGAGGACAGAGGGTCTAAGGACAGAGGGTCTGAGGACAGAGGGTCTGAGGACAGAGGGTCTAAGGACAGAGGGTCTAAGGACAGAGGGTCTAAGGACAGAGGGTCTGAGGACAGAGGGTCTAAGGACAGAGGGTCTAAGGACAGAGGGTCTAAGGACAGAGGGTCTGAGGACAGAGGGTCTGAGGACAGAGGGTCTAAGGACAGAGGGTCTAAGGACAGAGGGTCTGAGGACAGAGGGTCTAAGGACAGAGGGTCTAAGGACAGAGGGTCTAAGGACAGAGGGTCTGAGGACAGAGGGTCTGAGGACAGAGGGTCTAAGGACAGAGGGTCTGAGGACAGAGGGTCTAAGGACAGAGGGTCTGAGGACAGAGGGTCTGAGGACAGAGGGTCTAAGGACAGAGGGTCTAAGGACAGAGGGTCTAAGGACAGAGGGTCTGAGGACAGAGGGTCTAAGGACAGAGGGTCTAAGGACAGAGGGTCTGAGGACAGAGGGTCTGAGGACAGAGGGTCTAAGGACAGAGGGTCTAAGGACAGAGGGTCTGAGGACAGAGGGTCTAAGGACAGAGGGTCTAAGGACAGAGGGTCTAAGGACAGAGGGTCTGAGGACAGAGGGTCTGAGGACAGAGGGTCTAAGGACAGAGGGTCTGAGGACAGAGGGTCTAAGGACAGAGGGTCTGAGGACAGAGGGTCTGAGGACAGAGGGTCTAAGGACAGAGGGTCTAAGGACAGAGGGTCTAAGGACAGAGGGTCTAAGGACAGAGGGTCTGAGGACAGAGGGTCTAAGGACAGAGGGTCTGAGGACAGAGGGTCTAAGGACAGAGGGTCTAAGGACAGAGGGTCTGAGGACAGAGGGTCTGAGGACAGAGGGTCTAAGGACAGAGGGTCTAAGGACAGAGGGTCTAAGGACAGAGGGTCTAAGGACAGAGGGTCTGAGGACAGAGGGTCTGAGGACAGAGGGTCTAAGGACAGAGGGTCTAAGGACAGAGGGTCTGAGGACAGAGGGTCTGAGGACAGAGGGTCTAAGGACAGAGGGTCTGAGGACAGAGGGTCTAAGGACAGAGGGTCTAAGGACAGAGGGTCTAAGGACAGAGGGTCTAAGGACAGAGGGTCTAAGGACAGAGGGTCTGAGGACAGAGGGTGTCATATTTCTCATACTGATATTCTGAACAGTCTGTGTTGTTGTATTTGCTGTAAAGTGTCTCGACTGTAGGCTGTTTTTATTTTATGTACAGCACTTTGGCTCGACCAAAAATCGTTTATAAATGTGCTATATAAATAAAACTTGATTTGATTTGATTTGAAAAACAAAACATCCTATTTTCGTGCTTTAATGAAAATGACTTTGAAGCTTTATTAGAAAGTTAGGAACATGTAAACTCTTAAATATCCCCTTCAGTCTGATTTAGAAACCCTCTCGGTTTGCTTCGATCCACTTTTCCTTCATTAAATCAACACTGGAGCGCATTTTATTGGGACTATTTTCAGCGGCGGATGCACATGTTGTATCCGTGGCAGCAGGACAGTGTGTGTGGCATCAAGTCAAAGTAGTGTGTGTGTGGTAATAAAGAAAGGTGCTTCGAAGAGGTCTCACCGTCAGAGGCCAGTTGAAGCAGGGCATCTTGGCCTGCAGCCGGAACAGGTGCATGAGGAAGAAGAGGAGGAAGGCGATGAAGAACCACAGCGACACCACCTCGAAGAACTGGAAGGCTGCCCAGCTGGGCCAGCCCCGCGCACAGCGAACACAGAGGAAGGCCACGAGCAGCGCCACCTGCAGGACGGGAAGCGCAGCGCGGCGTGAGAAACACACAGCGAGCCTCACAACGGGGTTAACTGTCAGACTGCGGGGAAGTGGAAAGGAAAGTGGTTTAAAGGTCAAAGGTGGGTTCGGGTCGGCCACCACCCCGTTCTACTTCCTTAAGGTCATGCTACTATTTACATGCCCCCCCCTTCTAGGATACATGACTATTATATTGTTACCACACACATCATAAACTTTAATTTCGACGCAGCCCAAAGTGCTTTACAGAGTATGACAAGAAGTAGTTATTCTTTTTTTATCCTGTAATAAATAAATAAATACAATTCTGCTGAATATTCAGAAAAACAATTGTTGAGTTTCATTCATTAGTGTGTGTGTGTGTGTGTGTGTGTGTGTGTGTGTGTGTGTGTGTGTGTGTGTGTGTGTGTGTGTGTGTGTGTGTGTGTGTGTGTGTGTGTGTGTGTGTGTGTGTGTGTGTGTGTGTGTGTGTGTGTGTGTGTGTGCGTGCGTGTGTGTGTGTGTGTGTGTGAAAACATTCTGATTGATTTATAGTTATAACAAACGACAATTAAAATGAACGACTGTTTTATATTTTAATTGTAAAGCCGTAATAAACTTGAGATTTAAATATTCTATTCCGTATCATTCCTTCAGTAAACTGCCGCTGTCTTTGATCCAGATGATTATGTTTTAGTAAACACGTCAACACTCGGCAGCAGAGAAGGAAGAAGTACTGAGATGTTATACATGTACTAAGTCAAAGTAGAAATATTCAGTCCAACATTAAAGCTTTGACCTGAACTATTAGTATTACAATGTGCAAGTAAGCGTCCTGAACTCCGGAGTGAAAGCACAGAAGTATTTTTAAAGGTCCCGTGTCACGGCCATTTCCACTGACCATAGTTCCATTGTTGAGGTCTACTAGAATAGATGTACATTTCCCCCCCCCCCACGTCACTGTACCCAGGACTCTGCAGACATGCAGAAGCTACAGAACACAAGGGGACGGGTAATAGCCGGAAAAGCATGACACGGGACCTTTCAGATAAATTGTACTTAAAGTATAAAAAATGAATATACTAATTCTGCAGATAAATGTCCTCCATGTGAGATATATTTGTATGTTAAGGATATTATTTATTATATATCTTATAGACTGAAGGAGGACGGAGAAGTATTACATAAATAAGAAGTTGCAGGAGAAACATTGTTATAAATGCTATAATAAGGCCTCAGACAAGGTGAGCTGTGTAAAAGCCATGTTATCCCGGGTAAAGTGCACGTTATCCCGGGTAAAGTGCACGTAAAGTGCACGTTATCCCGGGTAAAGTGCACGTTATCCCGGGTAAAGTGCACGTTATCCCGGGTAAAGTGCACGTTATCCCGGGTAAAGTACACGTTATCCCGGGTAAAGTGCACGTTATCCCGGGTAAAGTGCACGTTATGCCGGGTAAAGTGCACGTTATCCCGGGTAAAGTGCACGTTATCCCGGGTAAAGTGCATGTTATCCCGGGTAAAGTGCACGTTATCCCGGGTAAAGTACACGTTATCCCGGGTAAAGTGCATGTTATCCCGGGTAAAGTGCACGTTATCCCGGGTAAAGTGCACGTTATCCCGGGTAAAGTACACGTTATCCCGGGTAAAGTGCACGTTATCCCGGGTAAAGTGCACGTTATCCTGGGTAAAGTGCACGTTATCCCGGGTAAAGTGCACGTTATCCCGGGTAAAGTGCATGTTATCCCGGGTAAAGTGCACGTTATCCCGGGTAAAGTGCACGATATTGTACCTTCAACAGTTCGTCCACTAGTGTAATCGTTAGAGATGCATTACTTTTAAAGTGTATCACATGTTTTTTAATGCAGAATCTGAAACGTCACTAAAGCTTAATAAATACAACTAATCAATAAATGTAGTGGAATACAATTACATGATTTAGCATTAGATGGGAATACTCAAGAACAGTAGAAGTACTTCATGATTTTTCCAGCAGTAGTCACATCAGTGTGTTATAACAATAAAATGATGTATTTTGATAGAAAATACAAATTTAAATTGCTTTTTTGGAAATGATGAGGATATTCTATACAAGGTTTGAAGGTAACAGTCGATACTTTAAGAAAACTATGCTTATTGAGACAAAAAGTAAAATAGTTCAGTGGAAATGTGCAACCATGACCGATATAAACAACCAGGGTCCATTAAAAAAAAACATACATTTAACACTTTTTCCATAAAATGCAACCCCTCTGTCTCTATAGGAACCGCGTGTTAACTGCGAAGCTACCGGCCAACACCTCCGGACGTATCGGTGGGCACAGACCCTGGGTTATCCCGGGTAAAGAGCATGTTATCCCGGGTTGTTTCTCACCATCTGCCCTATCTTCAGGAGCCCCGGGATGGTCCGGGGGTAGCCCAGGTTCAGCATTCCGTCCCCGGACGTCCTGCCGGTGGTCGAGGTGGTGATGACGGTGTGCGACATGCTGTCCATAAACTACTCGGGATAAATAAAGTGTTAACCCGGGTTAAACTGCAGCAGGAGGCTCGGTTCCGTTACAGACAGTCACACCCGAGTCAAGGCAACCGAATACACAGGGAAACTTCCGGGGAAGGATTTCAGAGTAAAAGCCCTGAAACATGAGGGAGTGAGACTTTTACAAATGTGCCTTTTCCCTTTTAGATGAACTAATTAAGATGGCAGTCTGTTAAACACTCAGATCTCATACTCCATATTACAGTGTACAATTACCGATTCGTTTTTACAAGAAAACAAGGCAGGCTTTTAAAACGGTGAAAGTAAGTTTTGGTTCTTTTATTTTGAAGGAAACTTCCTGTCTCCCGGTGTGTGTGAGCGTGAGTGTGTGGAGGTGTGGTCTCTGTCAGGAAACACTGCATTGCTGAAACACACACTGCTGTCAGGACGCCTCTGTCAACACACACACGCACGCACGCACGCACACACACACACACACACAGACAGACTGTTCGAGCACACACACACACACACACACACACACACACACACACACACACACACACAGACTGTTCGAGCACACACACACACACACACACACACACACACACACACACACACACACACACACACACACACACAGACTGTTCGAGCACACACATACATACATACATACATACATACATACACGCACACACACCCATACACACACACACACACACACACACACACACACACACACACACACACACACACACACACACACACACACAGACTGTTCCAGCACACAGAGACAACAGAAACTCAACATGTGTTTTTCTGAAGCTTCAGCAGATGAGATGTTCAGGTGTTATGGAGATTATTCATATTTTAAAATATATATAAACATATTGGTTTTTTGCAACAGCATCCAAACAAATTAAACACAATTAGACATAAAGAAAAAGAGTGAAAAGTAAACAATTATACAATTTAAACATCTCAAAATAAAAGATAAAACAGAACTTGACGTGGGAAAATATAACTGTCTGACAAATTAAACACTATTGCTAAATGCCACAGTATGAAAGTGGGATATTATTGACTTGTAGTGTGATATGGACAAATACGTGGATATACAGATACACTTTATTTTAAAGGTCACCTGTGATGCTATGAGGCAATAGCATAGGGTTCAGAAATACATGTCTATGAAGTGTTTTGCTCAAAATACCAAACAGATTCTAGCCATGCCTCATATCTATTTCACTTCCTATTTCCAAAGTGCTGATTCAGGGATAAAGCTTTAAAGAGGAGGGTCTGAGCTCATGCGGGACCCGGCAGCTACCGTCTAAACTAAATGCTGCCGTGATGAAACGCCATATCATGGATTATCAAGGATCTGAAACAGTCTGGAGCTCAAAGGCTTTCTCTCTTGCCGGTTATACCACAAGGTGAGTTCCTTTCTACTTCCTGCTTCTTCACGCACATGCTCTCCAGTACAGGTTAGCTCTGAGTGTTAGCATGCTAATGTAAACACCGACCATATCACGTCCAAAACAGTCGGGCATTGTTTCTGATAGCAACGTTTCTGATTGGGCCGTGGGTCCACATTTCAGATGTTACGTCGTATCGGACGCAAACCTGGATCAGCTCCGTTGTTCCCCGTTTTTAGAGACATTATTTACATTTTTAATTATTTGTTGACTTATTTTGTCAATACAAAATATATCTTTTCCAGATGTTTTCAGAAGTATAAATGAATTAAGACAGGATAAGCTTATTGTAAGTCTTCAAATCAAGAGAAGAAGTAAATAATAATAATTTGTGTATATCAGTGCAGTTTGGACGGCTCTCAGCTCTGTGAATAATTCAATCAATCAATCAATGTTTATTTATAGCCCAATTTCACAAATGTTACATTTGTCTCAGTGGTCTTCACAGTGTGTACAGAATATCAGTATGACAATATGACACCCTCTGTCCTTAGACCCTCTGTCCTTAGACCCTCTGTCCTTAGACCCTCTGTCCTTAGACCCTCTGTCGTTAGACCCTCTGTCCTCAGACCCTCTGTCCTCATACCCTCTGTCCTTAGACCCTCTGTCCTTAGACCCTCTGTCCTCAGACCCTCTGTCCTTAGACCCTCTGTCCTTAGACCCTCTGTCCTTAGACCCTCTGTCCTTAGACCCTCACATCGTACAAGGAAACACTTCCGGAGAAAACCCAGTTTAAAGGGAAAAATGGGAGAAACCTCAGGGAGAGCAACAGAGGAGGGATCCCTCTCCCAGGACGGACAGACGTGCAATAGATGCCGTGTGTAAATTGAAAAGATAATACATTTGCAACATAGGTAGTCCAGATGTTTGGAAATGCATGTGTGTATAATAGGAAGATGAATCCACGAGGATATCCATCCAGGACCGATGATCCAGGACCACAGCCACGACTCAACATCCAGGGCTCACGATGCAGGACACAGGACCGCAGGATCATCCATGTCTCCGGATCCCGGCGTATATAGACACCAAAAAGAAAGACATTTGGGGAAGCTGGGTTAATCGGAACATGAGAGTACACAGGTACAGACAGAGAGAAGGAAGAAGGAAGATGTCCCCCGACAAACTAAGCCTATATCAGCAAAACTAGGGGCTGAATCTAATCAGCCCTAACTATAAGCTTTATCA
>NW_027262314.1:0-20000 GCF_902827115.2 Pseudochaenichthys georgianus | reverse complement strand
TGAGTACTTCTACTTTTACTCAAGTACAAGATCTGAGTACTTCTACTTTTACTCAAGTACAATATCTGAGTACTTCTACTTTTACTCAAGTACGAGATCTGAGTACTTCTACTTTTACTCAAGTACAAGATCTGAGTACTTCTACTTTTACTCAAGTACTAGATCTGAGTACTTCTACTTTTACTCAAGTACTAGATCTGAGTACTTCTACTTTTACTCAAGTACAAGATCTGAGTACTTCTACTTTTACTCAGGTACAAGATCTGAGTACTTCTACTTTTACTCAAGGACAAGATCTGTGTACTTCTACTTTTACTCAAGTACAAGATCTGAGTACTTCTACTTTTACTCAAGTACAAGATCTGAGTACTTCTACTTTTACTCAAGTACAAGACCTGAGTACTTCTACTTTTACTCAAGTACAAGACGTGAGTACTTCTACTTTTACTCAAGAACAAGATCTGAGTACTTCTACTTTTACTCAAGTACGAGATCTGAGTACTTCTACTTTTACTCAAGTACAAGATTTGAGTACTTCTACTTGTACTCAAGTACTAGATCTGAGTACTTCTACTTTTACTCAAGTACAAGATCTGAGAACTTCTACTTTTACTCAAGTACAATATCTGAGTACTTCTACTTTAAATCAGGTACAAGACCTTACTACTTCTACTTTTACTGAAGTACAAGATCTGAGTACTTCTACTTTTACTCAAGTACAAGAGCTGAGTACTTCGACTTTTACTCAAGTACATGATCTGAATACTTCGACTTTTACTCAAGTACAATATCTGAGTACTTCTACTTTTACTCAAGTACAAGATCTGAGTACTTCTACTTTTACTCAAGAACAAGATCTGAGTACTTCTACTTTTACTCAAGTACTAGATCTGAGTACTTCTACTTTTACTCAAGTACAAGATCTGAGTACTTCTACTTTTACTCAAGAACAAGATCTGAGTACTTCTACTTTTACCCAAGCACATGATCTGAATACTTCTACTTTTACTCAAGTACAAGATCTGAATACTTCTACTTGTACCCCCCCCCCCCCGATGATGCCTCCCAGAGTTCTTGATATTTCTGGAACAAAGCAAAAACAATATCAATTAAAAATAAGGCCAATTATAAATGAAGCACATGAGAGTTGTGTTTAAAAATATGAACGATATTTAAAAACAGAAGCTATATTCATACCTTAGTCACTGTTCATGTTCACAGGAGAGTAGAGGACAACTGAAAGAAAAACAGTTTTAGTTTATACTTTAAAATCAGTGTTTCCTCTGATCAGATAATCCTGATCCAGAGTCACGTCTCCAAATGTCTTTGTGTTGTTCAACTGATCCTCACCGGGTTCCTCCTGCGGGTAGACGGGCCTTTCCACTCTGGCATGTTGAGCTGTGAGGAAACCAGAAGCTCGCATCAGTGCTTTGCTTAGATCATCATACTTTGCATTTCAAATGAGCTTCATGTTTACCCAGGAACGGAGAGGACACAACCAGCACCCAGAGGCTCGCTGAGAGCATGCCATGAGAGCTAATCATATCCGTCTAAAATGTCATAACTTCATTTGTGTGATGCTATCATATATAACGTATGACTTCTTGAGTTAGTGGTAGAAACGTGTTTTGTGATTCAAAGGGACCTTTAACCCCAAACATAATGTACTCCTTACAGTGAGTCTAAGTGGACGTTAATGCTGAATCTCGTTCACACGAAAAGACCCAAAGTACAAGGTCCCCATCCTCGGCTTTGGTTTGTGCCGACGGAATACAAATCAGCATCATGTCAATATCTCTTAGATCCACAGGTTAAAGAGTCACTTTAATAACTTCCTTTAGACTCACATGAAGAGGCGTCGTTCAGAGTAGAGTAAACCAGCTGGAGCTCGACGCTGCCCCCAACAGGACGGTCCGAGTCCTGCACGCGGTCATTCTCCACTTTGGACACAAGAAAACAAAATATTGATATCTTTCCTTCACGGAGTGGTGCAGTGATGTCGTATTTCTGTGTTGGTCCCTGAAGGCAGCATCTCCCTGGTCCAAAGGGATTTTCGATTATTGCAGAAAATAATCTCAACTTTTATGATACTCACACGTTTAGGATAATAAACGTGATAATCTCCACATATTAACACCACTTTATGATTTATGTCGTAGAACGAAAAGTTCGAAAAGTTGTCTTCAGCTTGTGTTAACCACAGACCTAATTTCAGGATAACAACGGAAATCGCATTCAGAAAACCATTGACCTCCAGACCAGGGGGCGGTAGGGGTAAATGCTGAGTCATTTCCGGATTTTAGGACTTTCTGTAAATGTCTGAAAAATGTAGAGAATTGCGTAGCCTACCTGTTTCATAAATTGGGGATGCGGCGGCTCGAGCTTAAGAAGAAGAGGAAGGAGGAAGAAATGAAGGGGGACAGTTAGAAATTCAAGAGAAAGATTTGGTCAAATAGATTTTATGGCAAAATCTCAAACTTCCAATTATTTTCTGAAAAAACTCAAAATTCTGACTTTTTTCCAAAAATAATCATTATTTTGTGAAAAGTCAGAAAATATCAACATTTTGACTATTTTCAAAAAATTCTGAATTTTTTGTTAAATAGATTTTTTGGATTATTTTAATGAAGTCAGCATTTTTAGATTTTCAGAAAATAGTCATTATTTTGTCATATCAACATTTTGACTATTTTCAAAAAATTCTGAATTTTTAAAAAAAATATCAGAATTCTGACTATTTTCTGAAAATCTAAAAATTCTGACTTCATTAAAATAATCAAAAAATCTGACTATTTAAAGAAAATCTCAAGATTCAGATCTTTTCAGAAAATTCAGATTTTTTTCAGAAAATTCAGATTTTTTAAGAAGATTCAGATTTTTTTCAGAAAATTCAGATTTGTTTGACTTTGAAAGTGGAGTTTGTGTTTCAGCATACCTCTGTTCCTCCTGTAAGCGATGCATCCGGTGCCCAGCAGCAGCAGCAGCAGCAGCACGATGAGGCCGCTCACAATCACAGATATGATGAGAGTTGTACTGTGTGCGGCTGGATGTCTCCGCTCCGCAACCCCCAGCCGGCTCTTCGCCCTGCAGCTCAGCACCTCCTGCAGGTACGACACCGAGCTGAGCAGCCGGGCCGGGCCGCTCTGCTGGTTCTTCACCTCCAGGTCCTGCATCGGGGTCCCGGAGGCCGACAGCCAGGTAACGTTGGGCAGCGGCTGGCCCTCCACCTCACACTGCAGCCTCCGGGGGGCGCCGTCTGAACCCGGCTCCACCACGGACATGTTCAGGATCTGAGGTTGAACTGCAGAAAGGAAAATGTATGAATTCCCTGTTAAGCGTAAGGTTATCGTAACGAGTAGAACGGATGGACAAAGGTACCATAACTACACAATGCAATTCCTGGACAAATTGTGGTATGAATGCTGTATGCTGAAAAGCTGGCATTCCGTTGAATGATGGTTCTGAAATGATGTCAGGATTAATAGCGCACATTGACTAATGTAACATGTGATGTAAAATGTGGGAGAAGAAGGCAAACAAAAAACGTGGTAGGATTTTAAAAATATGAAAACATATTTTGCTTCTGAGTAGGGCTGTCAAACGATTACAATGTTTAATCAGATTAATCACAGCTTAAAAATTCATTAATCATGATTAATCACCATTCGAACTATGTCCAAAATATGCCATTTATTTATGTATAGGCCTATTGTTGTGGGAATGGAAAGATAAATGAAAGAAGGCGGATATATCCATTTAACATGCAGTATCTATGTTTATTAAAAAAAAAATTCTGCATGTCAAAATGAAAGACAACCCACACACACACCTATCAATCATCAAACCGTGGGGTCTGAATTCATTACGTGTTGATTTCTATCAACGGGGGAGTAAGTCGACAGAGGGGGGGGGGGCTAGTGGAGTACTTCGTGACCACAGAGTGTGAACGTTGTGATCAGCTGTTTTAGCGCAGTTCTCCAGTGAAGGGGGGAGTCTCCCTCCGCAGCCGGTTGGCGTAGTTTTGGCTCAGTTCCGTTGTACAGACCGACGTTAACAGCAGCCTGTCTGCGCACACGGAGACCGACTCTGTCGTCCGGTGATCTAACCGCCTTCTGGAAAAGCTTCACAAGTACGTCGGTACGCAAATGCGCTTTGTGACACAAGTGACGGGACGCATTTCAGATTACGCACATAACCTGCGTACCAGTCATGTGCACCCCTGTACCAGAGCCATATTATTACTATTATATGGCTCTGCCCTGAACTACAGCAAGAGTATTCTCCGTCGGGACTTCCTGCAACAACACCACGCCGTTATCAAAGATGTTCTATTGAGAAGACGATCACTACGTGACAAAAGTTTTCAAAACCGTGGCTACTGAAATCAGTCTTACTAACTGCTGTCTGTGCAATTTACTCCGCGAGTTGGCAGACTTTATTTTGCTTACTTTAACATCGTGTCTCATGGTGGGGCTAAGCCATTTCTTGGTATGGGTGTAGCCTACCCCAGCCATACCCTGGCGCTGCCACTGGTGGCACGGGGCGGGCCATTCTGCACATGCGTTAAATTCGTTAAATATTTTAACGCAATTAATTCAAAAAATTAATTACCGCCGTTAACGCGATAATTTTGACAGCACTACTTCTAAGCATTCACACCAAATAACATCCAATCGACGTAAGACATTCGCAGGTCGTAACGCAGCATGCAACATTTGATAACTGTCTTTCTATACCATGTGAAACACCATTATTGGTATTCTTGGGATGGAAACTTCTGGAGCAAAGGAGACTCCGAGGGACACGAGGAGAGATGGAGCTTTGATGGCAAACACTGGCGGTTCATTTGGAGCTTCGGCCGGAGAATTCAGAAGAGATTTGGTGAGCCACGAGTTGACACAACGGATGCCAAACCAATTCTGAAGATCTCTAACCCAGACCCATGTATTTAGTTCTGAGAGAAGAATCAACTTGCTGCATAACAAGATAAAACCTAACACCTCTATCAGCTGGCGCCAACAGGCAGGAGCAGGGAGACAGAACACAACAAGTACTACCTAGGTCAGTGGATAATGTAATAATACATTGAGGTCAATCACGTCAATTCCAGTTTAGCACCGTGTATCGTCCAGGAAGTCTCACGCTCTGGTGGTGCTCTTGGCATTACGCTGTAGTCTGTACAATATCTGTCACATATTCAGAATGTTGTCATTGCTTTGGAACCAACGTACGGGTTATGTTGTGGCCGTGCTGGGATATCAGCAGCTCTGAATGGATCGCCCAGTCCTCACCTGTCACGTAGAGCTGCGTCTCTCTCTGGAAGTATTGCCGCAAACCGTCCAGCTCCACCCGGCAGAAGAATGTCCCGTTATCCCCCAGTTGGACCCTTCTGATGAGGAGGGACAGCTCCCCCCGACGAAGGTCACCGTACGTAGAATATTTTAACTCTGACTCGGCACAGCCGCGCTTCCCCTCCATGGACTCGTTTCTCACCGAGCAGGTGAGGAACGGGAGGGCGTTCGGTTCTCTCGCCAGCCATTTCAATGTGACCATCCCGGAGTAGTGCTGCTGTCGGGGATGAGTGAAGGAGCAGGGGAGGACCACGTCTTCTCCTCTGGGGACAAAGACCACCGGAGACACCGCCATGTCCCAAGAGACCGAGAGAGACCCTGAAGAGGAAGATCAGAAACGATGCAAATATAAAAACACAAATGTTCCGAAACACTTCCCAGGCATTCCTCTCTGGCACCTCTCTATGTGTGTGTGTGTGTGTGTGTGTGTGTGTGTGTGTGCTGTGTGTGTATTCAAAACATCCGTACAGATATTAACATATGGACAATTACCCAGGGGGTCAATAAAGGTTCGCTCGCCCAGTATCCGTTGTGTCTTTCTTCGTTCCCCTATCTTCTCCTGTGAGTCATGTGCATGTTTGCGAGCACTTCTGCATGATGATCATGAGTCCGTTCTTTCCAGCCAGTTTTTAAGAAACATTTTCTGAGTAGTTTGCCTTTTGTTTTCTGTTGGTAAAGCATGGCCCCTCATCCTTATAACAGTGATGTCAACATTCAGGTATGTGTGATATAACGCAGATATTTGATCCTACAAAGATGTTAGTATTTCTTTTGTTTCTTGTAAGTCTTCTTTTTAGAAGTGGAGCGTCCTTTTAAACCTTTTGTGTGGAACTATTCGTGCCCGAAACGTTAAAAGGAAGAAATCCACCCACCTGTGATGATCCCCGACAGAATCAAATAGAAGGCCTGCTGCTGCCACATCCTCACACACGACCTCCAACAAGAGAACCTTCAAACTAAAACAGCAAAATCAGGAAGCCGTGTGTAGTGTGTCAAATTGAAAAAGCCACTTCCTGTTAGCATGAAAGAGGAAGTCCACAATAAAGACACCACTCTAACCCGGGTAGCAGTGGGCTTTGAACCTTATTTATAGCATGAGGGTCTTTCAGCTGAATCCAGTTACCTTCCCTCCGCTAAAGATCAGAGCAATTGTGTCTGTGTATTCTCTTGTTCCGATTAACCCAGCCACATCTTTGTTCTTGTTTTGCATCTATATCTACGCCGGGGTCCGGAGTCGAGGCTGATCCTCTTGCTGTAGTCCTGTGTCCTGGATCCTCTATCCTGTGTCCTGGATCCTCTATCCTGAGTCCTGGATCCTCTATCCTGAGTCCTGGATCCTCTATCCTGAGTTCTGGATTAAGTCGTGGACTTCGGGTCGTGGCTGAACCTGTCTCTGCGGTCCTGCCTTGGGTCTCGTCTTGCTGCTTCCCTGATGGCTTCCACAGGACTGTAGCTGACATCCTCGTGGATTCATCTTCTTATTACAGACGCATGCATTTCCTAACATTCGGTCTATATGCTGTCAAATGTATTATCTCTTGGATTTACACACGGCATCTATTGCACGTCTGTCCGTCCTGGAGAGGAATCCCTCCTCTGCTGCTCTCCCTGAGGTTTCTCCCATGTTCCCTTTAAACTGTGGGTTTTCTCTGGAAGTCTTTCCTTGTACGATGTGAGGGTCTAAGGACAGAGGGTCTGAGGACAGAGGGTCTGAGGACAGAGGGTCTAAGGACAGAGGGTCTGAGGACAGAGGGTCTGAGGACAGAGGGTCTGAGGACAGAGGGTGTTGTTTTTCTCATACTGATATCCTGAATTTCCTGGGGAAACTACGGCTCCGCCCACTTTCCCATGAACACAAGGCATCGGCACCGTCTCTCAGCGGATGGATGTCCCAGCACTTTGATACGGCGCCACGGTTTTAGGGCTGCATTACAGTAAAGTGATGTCAGTATAGTAATAGTCCTATTGTTGTGAAAACACTGAACGTCCTCCTCCAACATGAGAGTAGCATGCTAACAAAGGTACCAACTGGAGCTGTGAACATGACAGGATGTGTGATGACCCAGAAGCCTCTATGGAGAGAGACATCAAGCATGCTCATTCCTGACGTGGAGCTAATCTGAAGTAAACATTGATACTGCTTTCTAGTCCTCCATCTTGTGACTGTGTGACTCCCTCTCTTGGATATCAGCATGTGAAGGACACTGCTCAGGAACTAGCTGATGCTCTGTATGTGATGACTCCTTCCCTTCTGGAGAGGACCACAGATACATGGATCCTGAGGCTGAAGCTCAAGCCGGGGACCAGGGATTATTAACATGTGAAAAGTCATAATTTGAGAACAAGTCAGAATTTTGATCTTTTTGAGAAAAAGTCAAAAATGTTGATATTTTTGAGAAAAAGTCCGAATTTTTGAGAAAAAGTTCTAATTTTTAACAAAAAGTCAGATATTTGAGAAAAAGTCTGAATTTTGATATTTTTGAGAAAAAGTCTGAATTTTGAGATATTTGAGAAAAAGTCTGAACTTTGAGAAAAAAATCTGAATTTTGAGATTTTGACTGCTTCCATTCTGGAGAGGATCACACATGGATCCTGAGATTGAAGCTCAAGCCCCTATTGTTAATCTACTAAAGGAAACACTTGGACATTTAAACTCAAATATTACCTCCTTTTAATAGATCATTACACACAGTATATATCAATTGAATAGCTGGATTGTTTATTTATTTGTTTGTTTATTCCACACATGGCAGTTATTTTAAAACAAAACATGTACACCTTTTGTTGTAGCCCATAGTGGAAAGGAGAATACAATCTTGTTTGACCTGCCCCTACTTAAAAATGAAATAACGATACAACAAGTATGTTCTGTCAATCACAGTTGCTTACAAATACTTACAGAAGCATAAAACCAGAACACAATCAAAATTCATCTTCATTGAATGTGTATCACAATGAAATTGCATCGTGTCTCAAAATGAATGCGCTTCCTCAGTTAGTAAGTGATGCATTCATGGCTTCCTTCCTTGTCTTTCCTTTAAATGACTTACAGTTTAGGAGTTGCTTGGTCTCCGATCGTTTAGATCAGTGGTTCCCAACCTGGGGGGCGCCAAAGATCGCAGGGGGGGCGCCAAAGATCGCAGGGGGGGCGCCAGGCCTCAGATGATTTGAGGCCAAATATCATATATATATATTTTTTTTTTTACATATAATTGTAAAGCAATACATGATTGTCACTAAAAGCCTTGTCTCTACATTACAATAAAATATAAAAAATAATTGATTAATTCATTTAAATAATAATTCAAGGCATAAAAAGACAGAAATGTATAATTCTTTCTTTAATATAAATGTTTGTTCTGCCCGTAAAGTGTCCAAACCAAGGCTTGTCTGGATAAGCGCATTTTTAAAACATATTGTCCATCCCGGTTTCAGTTGGATTATTTGTCAGTTGCTCCGATCAGACCGGTCTCCTCCATTTTGTAGATTATTTACGACTTTTGAATCCACATAAACACATCGGCAAAATCCGGCTTACTTTGAGCACGTGTTTTAAGTTTCTCCATCGTTGTGTACAAACTGGATGAAACGCGGGCTTGTTGTTGTTGTTCAGGAGTTGATCCCCCCCCTCTGCCCCCGCCTCGACGTCAGCGTGACGTATGCGGTGCTTTTGCTCTGGCCGGACAATTTTTTGGAGCTTGAAACGAACCGGATTCCGGAGCTAAGAGGCTGTTCCGCTGCGGTGTGAAGAGGAAAACCCGGTGCTTTTCAAGCTCCAGCTCCGAACCTGCCCTGAAACACCGTTGGTGTGAATGAGGTGACGGTCTGACAGGAGATGACTCTCCCTCCACCTCGTTAACAACAGCGCCTTATATGCTGGTGCTAGTGGAGCACGCGCGTGAACTGTTAGCGCCGGAGCGTCGCAGCGTGGAAACTGTGGCGCGCTTAATTTTACAACTAAAGACACAGCTACGCAGCATGTGTGCGGCTCTGAGAATCTGCCTGGGTACAAAGCAGCAGTGAAAACATGGCACGGAGTTTCATTGATTTGGGCATTCTCTCAATCAGCAAGTGGAATGGATTTGATAATGGAGCACTGACACAACGCTCTACAAAGAGTGGCGAGTGGATAGACCGATTCACGGACTCGTACAAAGGTCTACGGATACCTTATTACTCTCCACACAGTTCACCTCCTTCAGTACCATGATGTATTGAATGTGTCTGATGAGCAGCAGACACTGAGACGAGCTAACTCGCTGAATGAAAAGTAAATTCTTAAATTACCGAGATAATTTCTTTCAATGTTGCTGTTGCTATTATTCAGTATAACATGTGTCAAGGATGCAAAAGTAAAATCCTTTTAAATCTTCATCACAAACAGATTTTGGCCGAGGCCGAGGCTGAGCTTCTGATATTTAACACTGAAACCTAGAACTCTGAACATCTGAACTGAAACTAAGACCTGAAGCATTTGGAGTTTACAGTGAAGTGTAATATAGAGATGCTCACACACACACACACACGCACACACACACACACACACACACACGCACTCACACACACACCCACACGCACACACACACGCACTCACACACACACCCACACGCACACACACGCACGCGCACACACACACACAAACATGCACACACACACACACGCACACACACGCACGCACTTACACACCCACGCACTTACAGACACACACACACACACACATGCACACGCACACACACAAGCACGCACTTACACACACACACACCCACACGCACACACACACACGCACACACACACGCACTTGCCCACCCACACGCACCCACACACACACACGCACGCACACACACACGCACGCACGCACACACACACACACTTACACGCACACACACGCACTTACACGCACACACACGCACTTACACACAAACATTCACACACACGCACTTACAGACACACACATGCACACGCACACACACAAGCACGCACTTACACACACAAGCACGCACTTACACACACACACACACACGCACACACACACACACACACACACACACACGGCCTGGATGAATGTCTGATGCTGTGGTCTGAAGCTCTGATTTGTCGAAGGAGCATCAGACGCTCACAGCGCCTGCAGGAAGTCAGCAGGCTGCAACAGGAAGCAGAGTCCACGCATTAAACAATCATTATGGAAATATAAACAATTGCGTATTCAAAAAATGTCTAAATAATATAATAGTTTTTTCAAATGTATTTGAATCTTTAACAGAAAAATGGATTTATTGATATTTATAGGAATGTCTCGATAAATCCGATGCTGATTTGTTGCTGTAAATAAATGGCTGAGATTCAGTGAAGAGAACAAATATATTTAAATGGACAAATGAAAACCTTATTGAAGCTAAAAGACAGCAAAATGACCCAGTTGTTAAATACTACTTATTGTCTGTCTGTATTTGGACAGTTTTTAATGACTAAGAGGAAGTTGCGTTCATGTTCTCATGAAATGTGCTACAAGAGATAAAGATCCTCACGAAAGAGGACATGTTGATGTTTTCATCAGCTTTAATTCTTTATCCGACAGACGGCAGGTTCCTGTTTCTGTGCAGCTAAACCTTTATTCAAACACATGTTCTGAGGTTCTCTTCCCTCTAACGGTGCGTCCACACGGCAGCGTGCGTTGAGGCTTGCTGGTGGGCGTGTCTGGCGTGGACCAACAACCAATCAAATTCATCTCCCGCCCCTGACACACAAGCACACGGTTTGATTGGCTAGAGCTTGTACTGGCATATGATTTGATTGGCTGACACTTCCGTCGACGCTTGAAAGTTGAACTTTTCTCAAGCGAGCAACGGAGGCAAAGCGATGCGACGGAACCACAATGCAATTCGGTGAATGGGAAGCGTCTCCGTTGAAGCACGCGCCGCCGCCGTGTGGACGTACCGCAACGGCCCGTCCACACGGCGGCGTGCGTTGAGGCGTCAGCGCTTCTGCCCGTTCACTTTGAATGGGGTGGCGTCACGCTTCGCCGAACTGCATTGTGGGAGCGTCGCTACGCGTTGCTCACTGCAAAATTTCCAATCTTTTTTCCAGACTCAAGGTCCATATCACAAACAAGAAGACACAACACACATCAATAAATAAGATACAAAGCTAAACACAAAACAGATACAAACATGAAACCAGTCCAATCACAGCGAGCCACACATGCTCACTGTCTGTCGAGGCTGCTGCGCCAATGTCTCCAAATCATGGAAGAGAACCTGTTGTGTTTTGCATGGGGTTTTTGTTGTTGTGTTTTACTTGTTGTTTGCTCCTTTTACCCCTCACGACTCTGCCTCTCCGTCTCTGCAGGGCTGGTGTGTGACAGGCGGCGTGGCTGGTAGACTCCTGACCCCACTCACATGATCAACCTGCTCTTTAAGAGCCCTCACCTCGCTTCTCTGCCAGAGTATTGCATGCTGTTCCGCGGTCCGGAGTGCCTGTCTGCAGCCTGGAGTCTGTTTTTGTTCACTTCGCAGTTTGTTAAGGAGTTTTCTTTTGCGTTTTTGTCGGGAACGTTTTTCCGCAGCTCTGTTTTTGGACTTACTACGGCCAGCCAGCTCCCTGTCGTCAGTACCTGCCTTGGATTACCTTCGTTTATTAAACACATTGAAACTTATTATTTTAGTCTCTGCTTTGGGGTCCAAGTAATATCCAAACGTCACAGAACGGAGTAGAACTCTTCACAGGGTTAATTAAAATCGAGATAACATGATTGTCCGAGTCTTCGAGGCGACACATGAATTTGTACATTAACTTTCTTAAAAGGGCTTGACAAGTAGGAACCCCCAAGTTAACAAACAGCTGGCTGGCACTGTGCCATCTCGGTACCCTCAGCAAAAAAAAAAGTTGAGCAATGTTCAACTTTTGACGCCTCGGCAGAAGCGTCAGCCAATCAAATCATATGCCAGTACAAGCTCTAGCCAATCAAATTGCGTGCTTGTGTGACAGGGGCGGGAGATTCATGTGATTGGTTGTTGGTCGAGTTTCAGCTTCAACGCACGCCGCTGTGTGGACGGGCCGTAAGGAGCTGTTGTCCTTAACTCACCAGCTTCAAAGAGTCAATGCTTCAGACATTCAAACTGTAACTTTTGTTTTTAGATCAGCAGCAGTTTTGAACAGGAAGTGAGGAATGGCAGCCGTCTTACACCCACCATAAATGTTAAATATAGACGTATTAATAATATAACAGAGATGATCTCACCGGCACACGACGGTCCTCAAGCTTCCTGGAAACACACATCCTATAAACATGTAAAGATGAAGGAGAATAGAAAACAGTCACTTAGTAGAACATTACCTTTGAATTTCCACGAAAATGTAATAATAAATAATATAATACACTTTATTTAAATAGCACCTTAAAGCAAGATGCAGCCCGAAGTGCTTCACAGAGCAAGATAAGATACCAAAATAAGCATGTTAGTTGGTGGAACACCGGAGGGAACGATGGAGTGACGCTGAATTAATGCTAAACTACAAGGCAAACATATCAAACATAAATCTTTCGGTCACCTTTGGAAGTTTATTCAAAGGATCTGGATTTGTATCAGGAAACAATGGGGACATGTTGACATTGCTCTGGAGTACCGAGTGAATACTTGAGTAATAGGAAGGGGATCAGTGTTTCCTCAGGGAGAGTTACCTTCTGATGAGAACAGATGTCCCTGTGACGAGGAGCGCAGTGAGCAGAGTGAAGAGAACCAGGCGAACTACCAGCTGGGCGCCAACATGTCCTCCTGGGAAAACATTACAAGATGTTGGACATTGACAACAACTACACCTCCCAGAATGCTTTTCACTAGCAAACACAGAGCTTGACATTCTGTTACAAGCTTGAGTAAAAATAGTTTAATTATTAATGATTCATACTTTTTTAACACGACATATATTATGTAAAAAATAGCTGGTTAGTTCATTTTCGAGCATCACTAGTTTAGCCTCCGACCTCTGTTCCTCCTGTGGAACATGAATCCTGTTATTGTTATAGTTTGTATTAGAGATGATGAGAGTTGTACTGTGTGCGGCTGGATGTCTCCGCTCCGCGACCCCCAGCCGGCTCTTCGCCCTGCAGCTCAGCACCTCCTGCAGGTACGGCACCGAGCTGAGCAGCCGGGCCGGGCCGCTCTGCTGGTTCTTCACCTCCAGGTCCTGCATCGGGGTCCCGGAGGCCGACAGCCAGGTAACGTTGGGCAGCGGCTGGCCCTCCACCTCACACTGCAGCCTCCGGGGGGCGCCGTCTGAACCCGGCTCCACCACGGACATGTTCAGGATCTGAGGTTGAACTGCGGAAATAAACCACATTTGGACAATATCAAGAAAGATGTTCTTCGCAGCTCCACATACAAACCTGGCCATGGTCCAAAAACATTCACTCTTTATTACTGTTCTGTAAAAAACAGGAACTGTCACATTTTCAGAATTTTGGCATCAACTTGGTACCAAAACATGTTTTGTTTTTTTTACATCAACGCAGACGATTAAACTGGAAATACATGTTGTGGCCGTGCTGGGATATCAGCAGCTCTGAATGGATCGCCCAGTCCTCACCTGTCACGTAGAGCTGCGTCTCTCTCTGGAAGTATTGCCGCAAACCGTCCAGCTCCACCCGGCAGAAGAATGTGCCGTTATCACCCAGTTGGACCCTTCTGATGAGGAGGGACAGCTCCCCCCCGACGAAGGTCACCGTATGTAGAATATTTTAACTGAGACTCTTTACAGCCGCGTTTTCCCTCCATGGACTCGTTTCTCACCGAGCAGGTGAGGAACGGGAGGGCGTTCGGTTCTCTCGCCAGCCATTTCAATGTGACCATCCCGGAGTAGTGCTGCTGTCGGGGATGAGTGAAGGAGCAGGGGAGGACCACGTCTTCTCCTCTGGGGACAAAGACCACCGGAGACACCGCCATGTCCCAAGAGACCGAGAGAGACCCTGAAGAGGAAGATCACATCCAGATGAGTGGGGATAGCTCTCTGACACATCGTTGATTAAGGTTTATTTGAAGGGGTTAGCCCGTTGAGATGAACCCTCTACTTTTCGAGGGGTTCTTTCTTAACACAGACCAGAGGTCTGGGTTGGGAGACTCGGAGACTTCCTGCAGAAAGAAGTCAGGTCAATTTAACGCCATCACCAGAAAAACAACATACGTCTTCCTTCATCAGAATACTTTTTAAATATAGTTTTTTTATATTTGTGAAGAGACTATCTTTGCATTCATAATGGGATTGTACCCAGTGGCGTGCACAGACATTTATAGGGGCAGGTGCTCAAGAGGGAAAAAAAGGGCACCTTCTGAGTCGCCGTGGCGGTCGCGCCGAAATTGTGCGCTCCGAAATTGTGCGCTCCGAAATTGTGCGCTCCGAAATTGTGCGCAAAAATGTGCCGGATAATGGCGGATTTTGTTAGTTTCTTTTCGGTTTTTTGGTTACTTTATTTCGGTTTTAGGGTTAGGTTAGGGTTATGTTATTTAATTCTTATTTTTGCCTGATTTTACTGATTTATTATCAAAATTTTTATTATTTTAACGTTTATTTTTATTATTCTAAACGACTTAGGGGGGTCCAATCTGAAGCTAGGGGGGCACGACCCCCCCCCCCCCCCGGGATTGACGCCCCTGGTGGAACCGCCGGCTGCCTTAGTAGTGTGAGATTTATTAAAGGCACATCTTGTATGTCGTAATTGCATATATATTTATTTCAATAACCATATGCTGTCTGATGCAGATGCCTATCTAAAACAAATCAAATAGTAAGCTTACTAGCTTCTACACGCTAAAGCAACTGTAGTCAGGGATGCAAACTCGTCAGGTATGAAAAAGGTGACAAGGATCCGAGCCCCCCGACCCCACGGAATATCGGTTTTAAAATTAGGAATAACAGATGATTTTAGCAGTCAGAACAACTAAAGCAGCAGGTAATAATAACAGAAACGCCAAAGAGTCACATCTAATAGAAATATATAAAAGCATTTATTTTAATTGTGTAGCAGTCAGTTTATAATTTTGGCAACACTGTTGAGCATTTTGAAAATGTATTTTCATGCCTCTTAGTATTTGTATAATACTTTTCTACTTTCACTTGAGGAACATTTTGAATGCAGGACTTTTACTGTAACACAGTATTCCTACACTCTGGTACTTCTACTTTTACTCAAGTACAAGATCTGAGTACTTCTACTTTTACTCAAGTACAAGATCTGAGTACTTCTACTTTTACTCAAGTACAAGATCTGAGTACTTCTACTTTTACTCAAGTACAAGATCTGAGTACTTCTACTTTTATTAAGTACAAGATCTGAGTACTTCTACTTTTACTCAAGTACAAGATCTGAGTACTTCTACTTTTATTAAGTACAAGATCTGAGTACTTCTACTAAAGTACAAGATCTGAGTACTTTTACTCTAGTACAATCTCTATACTTATACCACCTCTGTTTATAGCCTATGAAACAAACTATTTGAAAACGAAGGCTAAAGCTAACGTTAGCAGATAGTGACAATGTATGCTCGATAGTGACCATAGCATTGCGACAGAAAAACGTTTCAGTTCACATCACGCTCTGCTCTGAACACCTGAACGGCCCGTTCTGACAGCTGTTCACCAGCGGCTCAGTCTGTGCCACAGTGACTCCGCACAGTTAACGAACACACCGTAGATAATGTAGCTGACCCTCATCCCGGAGCAGCAGAGTGCAGCCGACAGGCAGGAAGACTCGAGCACACAGCTCGCGCTTCATATATTAAAACATAACACCATGCGCGTCATGCAGTGTTAATTTCGTTAACGAAAACTATGACGAAAAATGTTCGTCAACGACCTTTTTTACATGACTAAAACGAGACGATGACGAGCTAAAAATAGATTCTTGATAACGAAAACTATGACGAAATGTAAATGTAGTTTTCGTTGACGAGACGAGACGAGACGAAGGTGTTAAGGGTGGACTATCGGACATTAAAAATGCAGGATATTATTTTCCTCCAATTGTCCGTCTTCTCTTTCAAAATGCATCCCTGTCATTGGTTGAATTATTTGGGATTCTGGGAATTTGCACACCTCACTCACCCCCGCCCACCCCAGCTTCACTGCAGCAGCACAGGTGGTGATGATATCCAAACAGTGAAGATGACGGATTCAGCGAAAGCGCTTTTAGTTTTTGGTCGCAAAAAAAGAATAGATATATGGACCAACTTTCTTTATAACTCGGTAGAAAATAAAACACACTGCACTGCAACTGCGGGAGAAGGAGAGACGCCATGTGGCTTCAAATTAGTTTAGAATACGACTAACCTGAAGAGGCACTTGAAGGCACACCATCCTGCTATTTATGCCACGGTAAGTTAGCTAACTGTAACGTTACATGATAAGTCGTAACTAACTCGTATGTGGTAACGCTAACTAAGCATATACATTTGCTAACGTTAAGTCTATGTTACTGGGCAGTCTGCATTGGCAAGTTGCCATTGCCAATGCAGACTGTTAGCTAGTCACTAGTTACTAGAGGCAAATGTACTAACTATCTATGTTAGCTTAGCCTTTCTTGCAAACACGTTTTCAGTTTCCGGTAGCAAATGAATGATTCTGGCAAGTTCCAGGCTAATGTTGGCTGGGCTTGCATTGCAATAACTATCTAGTCACTGCAATTATTGTGTGTTTTTTAAGAGTACACGGCAATTTATTTGGAAAATACTTTCTTATCTCTAAGGCCAGGTAGGCATATATAATAGGCTAGTTGTATTGTATTATCACATAATTAGAATCTTCAAAATCTAAACTTGATATTATTGATATACTATATTTTAATGATAATACTATTACCAAAGGCATATTTTAAAGGGATTAGCCTACATTTAATTAATTGGAATTCATCTGTAGGCGTTGTAGTTCTGTATAGGGAGTAATTATGCAATCTTATTTTTCCTCACCTAGATCCCAGAGACGAGTACTCCAAAACAGCAACCTGGTGCAAAGAATAAACAGTCAACTATCCCAGCAGCGTTCTCTTCCTCAGGACCAAAATATAAAGCAGACTCGCTGGAACAAGGCACCAAAGAAAAGGTCATTGCCCAGTGGATTGGACGCACCGGTCTACCTGCCCGTACAGTTGAGGATGAGGATTTCATCCTTATGATAGAGACCTTCGATAAGAGGAGAAGTGCTTTCCTCAAACTGAATAGAGATCAGCTAACAAGTTGTTAATGCTACTACGGATGTCTGTACTTTGTCTGTTACTTTATATGAGAGTGCACTACAGAGGTGGTTCCCTCTGATTGTTTATAAGGCCAAGTTTATTCAAGGTTTATCTTATTCTATAGGTATGTACTGTATGCACTTTCAACATTTTTATTTTCTTTGTAGGTACAGAAACGTATAATGTTAAGGTGAGGGATAGTTTTATACAACAATTTATACTTTATAATTTATACAAGTTACTGCTTTGCACTGCATCTTGTGAGGGATGACCCTCTGTTCTGACAAGTTACTGACACACCATTGATAAATGTAGAGAGTCTACAGTGGACTACAGTTTGAGTCACTGAGCTAACTCAAGTCTGTAATTTTCGTGATCCAAAACTTCAGGTGTCATGTCATTGTTCATCATTTATTGCTCTGTTTTGGGCATACGTGTCTTCACTTTTATTGGAGGTTTCGGAAAATAAATATAAGGCTAAAAAAAATAATGTTTTTTGGTTCTTGACTTGGAGTAAAGAACATTCCACTATGTTACCAGTACCACTTGTATCTATGTGTATGCACTATCCTTACCTTAGAGGATCAGCAAGGACAACACAACAGTATTGCACCAATGTGAGAGGCTAGAGATATCAAACTAACTAAGTAAAGGGTTAAGAGAGTGAAATGTTGCTTTACAAATGTCAACACTTGATACGGTCACCTTGATTCCAATTTCAGATACCTGTATTTGCCTAACTGAATTGGTTTAAAGAGAGAAAACATTTTGACTTGAAGTTAACTAAAATGTAATTTTTCATCGACTAAAACTGGACTAAAACTAGACTAAAACTATAAAGGATAGAAATGACTAAAATGTGACTAAAACTAATAACCATTTTCGTCTAAAGACTAAGACTAACTCAAAAATAGCTGCCAAAATGAACACTGGCGTCATGATGGCACATAACAGCTCGCGACCGCATATTATTTCGGCGTTATTATATTTGACGCAACTTTAGTTACATTTCCATGACTTTGGGAAAAATATTGTTTTCCATAACTTTTCCAGGGCCTGGAATTTGCATTTTGAATTTCCATGACTTTTCCAGGTTTTCAATGACCGTACGAACCCTGAATAGTTTGGCATCTGATTTAGGGGATTAAACAACACACTCGTTGTATTTGTTACCTGGCGGTTACTTACTTGGTCGTCACTAGGGCACTTTTAATCGTGCTGCTGCACCACACACCCGCCGTGGCCTGTCTGACTGACTGACTCTGCGCGCTGCGCGTTCACGTTGAGAGCAGGGAAGGGAGGGGCTGCAGCCAGGGCACGTACGGGAGTGCCACGGGGCACGTGTGGGGATGTCTGACAAACGCGCATTTGGGGCATTGTTGTATATTAGAAGCTTTTAATCCAGAATTGACCGATGGTACCATGAGCCACATACAGTACACTGTAAAAAAAAAAAAATGTAAAAAACGAACTTTCAAAAAGGGCACATTGCTGTCCTGAGGGCAAAACGGGCAGGTGCTCAAGCACTTGAGTCTATGTGTGCACGTCTCTGATTGTACCTGATGGTGCAGGATTACAATGGCCAAAGATGTCAATCAACATGGTAGTTCGTTTAACTTCTATTTACCCTTAAGTCTTTTTTATGCAAAACAAAAATCATTTGTTCTTCCCACAGCGGGGACATTTCCATTTGTTACAGAAACCCTCAAACCTGCACTATATTCTGTTGCGTAGCTTTTTCTTAACTCAGTTCATCGTCAACTCTTTAACTTTTGTTAACTACACAAACTACTTCTAATTGGACCGAATAAAAGGAGAAATGCTCGTACCAGTGATGAACCCCCAGAGAACAAAGAAGGTCTGCTGCTGCCACATCCTCAGGCTGAACCTCGAACGAGAAGAGAGAAAACCTTCAAACTTAAACAGCCACATCAGGAAGTCGTGTGAAACTAAACGCTTCCTCTCAGTCTCAAGTGAGAAGTGGCCTCGAGCCGACTGGTCGTTAGGGGCAGCTGACCCTAGGTGACACTAGCGTCAGCAGAAAATAATAAATAATAATTCCAAAATTATGCAAAAAATATATTTCTCAAAATATATCTTAAAATATATTTTAAGATCATGTTTAGTCGTCTGATTCGTCTCTGCATTGCTGTTTTAGTCTGCGTTCCTCTGATAGTCTCCACATTGAGCTGTGGAGAGCGATGTGGGGCAAGCCCCGATCTAGTCCCTCTCTAATTATCACAAGTCGGGCAAAGTGCTGGCAAACCCACCAAAACATCATCTCATCATTCTGATTGGCTGTAAATACGTGTGCCGCGAAAAGTGTAGATATGAAGAGGAGACGAGAGAGAGCAACCTTTAGCGATTCAAATCAGTCAAACGAAGTCGACGTGCTCTTCATTCACGGCTTCCGACAGTATGTCATTTGA
>NW_027262313.1:0-33985 GCF_902827115.2 Pseudochaenichthys georgianus | reverse complement strand
AGGTAAAGGCACACCTTTATATGATCATTATAGTTATACAAAAATAAGAGAATAGGTGAAAAACACGTATAAAATACTATATGACAGTACAAACAAGAATACAGTTTGAAAGGGGAGTGATTTGGAAAGTATCCATAAAGAAAAAGAAAATCTACTTACAGTTCTGTTTCATCTGGTGATGAGAGATGTATCCATAGATTTCCTAATGCTGCTCTCAAAGTGCACCAGATTGATGCTTTCAACTTCAATATTACACAATATACACCACAACCATGCACGCGCGAGTCATAATAAGTGTAAGTGTCTGCATTTGGGGGGGGGGGGGGGGGGCGCCAGCTAAAATCTTGCCTAGGGCAGCAAATTGGTCAGGGCCGGCCCTGACCAGGCCCCACCCCATCTTAACATAACATTATGTGCATATACTGTTGCCGACAGATTTAGGCGTTATCTGTGTTCCTCTGTCCTGAGCGCGCAACGAAACACTTTGAGCATAGGAACATATATTTTGCAAGAAAATCAATTCTATTTTGAAGAGAAATTGACTCTCAAGCCCTCTCACAGACTCCAGTCGTGCACACGCTCTCTCTCCCTCTCTCTCCCTCCCTCCCTCTCTCCCTCCCTCCCTCTCTCTCCCTCTCTCTCTCTCCCTCCCTCCCTCCCTCTCTCTCCCTCTCTCCCTCCCTCTCTCTCTCTCTCTCTCTCTCTCTCTCTCCCTTTAAGGCAGATGTGTGTCTCTTGGCGTAAAGAAGTGGAATTAAACAAATAAAAAATAAACAAATATATTGGCAAACATACAGTGAAAGAAACACTGAAAAATACCCAATATTTTGTTCACATGAAAGCTTGAAAACGCCGGGTTACGTATTGTAACCCTTGTCATATAAACACAGGTTCACCGACTGGCAGGGGCGGCGGGTGCTGTCGGCTAGGGAGGCTAAGCCTTCCCAAATATTGTTGTCACTGCATCCTGGTCAAATAAAAATATAATGTATAATGTCTGTGTCTTTGACATTAGCGCTGCTAGCAGCCACCTGTGCCCTGTGTGCTACGAAGCCACCTGTGCCCTGTGTGCTACGAAGCCACCTGTGCCCTGTGTGCTACGAAGCCAGTTCAGCAGACCCTGGATATGTCTGAGTTATCTTCACTAACCCGAACAAACGAGATCTCGCTAAGCGGTCAGACGACGCTGGTTATGAACTCGGTTAATCAAGCCAGGGTTTCTCTCTCCAGCTGAGAGCGTTCACGTGAAAGGGGCGGGGCTAGCTACATTTGACCAATCACAAACACGGACAAGTGTGCTGACAGCGCAGCGTCATACTTCATTAATGAAAAGTAAACTAATATTAGACAAATATGAACTTTAAACATCCATGACGTAAACATATGATCCAGGATACGAGCCACAGAGCTGCTGCACGGAGAATCCAGAACAACTGGTTACAACATAAATAAACTACCGAGTGTTTGAAAGCGTACAGCAGGTTTATGATATCACTGCCCGTCTGAGACACGAGTGGATCAGCTGACTCAGATCAGGAGATATGTGACATATTACTATGATCTGATCGATGATCTGATTGATGATGTGATATGAATGATAAGTGCGACACGTCGGCGTCTTCCCTGCATACGGCAGCTTTTCTGTGTTTCCTTTCTCCTGTGATATGACTTGATCGCTTTAAACTCCGCACACTGAGCTCTGATTGGTCAGCAGGCGGTGCTTTCACTGAGTTGATTAATCTCTTTTCTATAGACGCCGGAGGTCAAAGAAGTTATTTAGCCTTCCCAAACCTGAGCCTCACGCGCCGCCGATGCCTACTGAGATTTGGATAGACGTAGCCGGCCCTGGGCGGGCCTACCTGAATGCGTGCGCCTCCTGACTATCATCCTCCACCTCTCTTCAGCGAGCGGAATAGGACAGACAGTGCCCTGAGTAGAGGGCTCCGTCTGTGTTAATATGGCAAGGGTTACAATACGTAACCCAACGGTATATCTCTCACAGGCTCCGCCCTCTACTGGACTCTATGGGTACAGTGGGTGGAGCCCCGATGTATACGCGCTAGGGTTGCCAGAAACTGACCATGATCAAAATCGATTATTCGGCAGCCCTGGCGAATAATAATCGATTATTCGACGCAGGCTTCCTCCAAGTTTACAGTAAAACAAACTGGTGGTGTGACCAATGACCATTTACAATTATTAATACTATTACTATTATTAGCATATATATATTTATATATATTTTGGTTGAAACTAAGCCAGAAAAAAAAAAAACCATAAAAATAATAATATATATATATAAATAAAATCGATTTTTAAAAATAATATTCGATTATGGAGACTGTAGCGAATAATCGAATAATCGCTGGCATCCCTAATACGCGCACTGTCGTCCAACAACATCATTCCACCGTACCGCCCCTGACCGGCTCTTATGGTCAGCAGCTGCTGCCCCACCTTCTCCTTTAACCCGGTTGTGACCGTGGAGAAGTCTGGGCTGTGGCTGACAGAGCGCACGCTGCTGCGCTTACCTCGCAGAAAGTGTGCTCAAAAAACAGTGCTGCCCCCCCCCCCCCCCTCCGCCCATAGGCAGATGGGGAGAGCCCCCAGCCCTGTATGGGCTCACTGTGCACCTACCTCTCTGAGTCCCTAAGGATCACAGGGAGAGTGCAAGTGCTCATGCCCCACACTCAAACACTGACCCCGTGCAGAGTGTGTGTGGACTAAAGTGTGGAGGGCTAAAGCTGGACTGCGCGCGAGCCCCCGTGGGGCAGGCTCTCGCCGCCTGTCCGTAGGCATGTGCAATGCACTCGCAGAGCCAGCCTGCCAGGCGTTTCTTGGACAGAGCCCCCGACGCACACAAACGGCTGTTCGGTGCGTCTCAGGGCAGCCGTGCGCTCTACATAACATGCTAGCGCACGCACCGGGCAGAGGAGGTGCAGTTTCCCTGGCCCCCCCATGGGGGGGAGACTAAAACCCCCTAACTGAATAGCCCTCGACCTGAACGCACTGCTTAGGCCAGGGGGGTCAAACTCAAATACACCGTGGGCCAAAATAAGAAAATGGGTGCTCGTGGAGGGCCGGACCGGTTCAATGTTCAATGCAAAACGTATTGAAATGAACTGACTGCGCATATTAAACCTGGAACTAACGAAGCTTAAATGATTGCCTATAAAACAACATTAAACAATCAGTTGCATTCATTTCTTATGGCTCTATCTGCAGAGTCATCTCTGATGAGTACATTCCCCACAGGCCAACAACAGCTTCAACAAAACTATTCCCCTCAGAGAGAAACCAAACATGCCCTGCTGTCCTGAGAGGAAGTGCAGAAGGAAGCATCCATTGAACTCAGAGTGCTGCTCTGAGATGCTAGTTCAGACACTTGGCATCTCATCAGGGTGCAAGGTCATCAATGTGTGGGCTCAGGCTCTGAGCGGAGGAGACCCTCAGGGTGGAGTGAAGGTGTGCTGCAATATACCGGAGGGCCAGATCTAATAGGAATTAGAAATTATCCTGCGGGCCGAAATTAAATCCACCATGGGCCTGATTTGGCCCCCGGGCCATGAGTTTGACACATGTGCTTTAGAGTGTAAGTCTGGTAGTGGGTTCTTTTTGTCATTGTTTGAGTATACCAAAAAGACCCAGAACTCATGAAAATTGCCCCCACCATTCCCAAAAATGTTACCTACATAAGCCACGACATACAAAACGACATCATTGACCTGATAAGTTGTAAGGGAGCATATTGTTGAGGAGATAGGCGACTCCTTTGACTCTGTCAACATGGATGGACAGGCCGTGAAGACATTTCAATTGTACTGCGTTTTGTTGATGAGAACTATGTCATAAAAGAGAGGCTCTTGGCAATCGCCACAGCCGTTGCAGGTGATGCAAAAACCCTCACACGGACACTCATTGGTGAAATACGCAAAGCTGGCCTGAGCACAGACGCGATTGTCAGCCAGGTATAGGACGGGGAAAGCCTTATGTCGGGGAGACACGGTGGGGTTCAAAGACTCTTCAAGATGAACTGGGCAGAGAAATCCCATGTGTGACTGCTTCAGCCACCAGCTGCACTTGGTCGTGTTCACGCCATGCAACACCCTGGGGTTCTGTGTGGTTCTGGGGCTGTGGGGAACTCTCTGGGCTGATCCGGTCCTGGTGAGGCTCCAAGGTTCCTGAATCTCTGAGAGGGGGGGCTGCCTGGGATGTGAAGCTTGTGGTAATGAATGAGCATGTTGTTGTGTTTGTGTGAAGGTGGGGGCTCTGCTATGGATCAGGGTGAGGACGGAGAGGAGGAAGCCCCCCCCTCTAAAGGTTCTGGGGAACATGAGAGCCAGACCGAAGCTCAGAGGTGAGATCTGCACCTGTCCATCACTCCATGTCACAGCTCAGCACTCATTCGGCACTCAAAGCTCTGTTTGTGTTCCAGCCCAGAGCAAACACCTCATTCTGCTGGACCTGGACCTGGACCTGGACCTGGACCTGGACCTGAACCTGGACCTGGACCTGAACCTGGAGCTGGACCTGGACCTGAACCTGGACCTGAACCTGGACCTGGACCTGGACCTGGACCTGAACCTGGACCTGAACCTGAACCTGGACCTGAACCTGGACCTGAACCTGGACCTGGACCTGAACCTGGACCTGGACCTGAACCTGGACCTGGACCTGAACCTGGACCTGGACCTGGACCTGGACCTGAACCTGGACCTGAACCTGGACCTGGACCTGAACCTGGACCTGGACCTGGACCTGGACCTGGACCTGAACCTGGACCTGGACCCAGCTCTGTGTCCAGTAACCAGCTTACTGCCAGAGGCCAGAACCAGGTTTGTGGTCGCCGCCTGAGTCTCTCTTATCTCTCTCATGGTACTTAGTTGTTCCAGTCGGTAAACTTGGTTTGCAGAAGTAAGAAAAGTTATCGATTGTGACACATGCTTCATATAGACGACAGACTAGGGGCACTAGCAGCATCCACTACACTATATATAATCCAGGGGGCGGTATTGCACCTAAAAGCTGTTTGCCAGCCGCCCTTAAACAACAAATGAAGAACAAGAAGAAACACAACAACAAAACGAACAAAATACAAGAAGAAGAAAAGTTAGTATGGCGATTTCAGATAACACACAGGAGCTAGAACCCCCTGCTTCTCTTAAATCAGCTGTGGGAACATGTCGGGTTCCCTGTGGACTACAGTAACGATGGAGTGCGAGTGGTGGATCGGACGAGGACGGTGTGTCGGCGGTGTTCGATAGCGGTGCGGTATGCTAATGGTAACACGCAGGGCCGCCCCTCCCTACAGGCCAATCACGCAGGCTGCACGGGGCCCCGCCCAGAGGGCCTCTCCGCTCAGTTCTCCGCAAGAGGGGAAAAACAAAACATGAAGAAACTAGAGCATCGCTGGAAGGTGGGTTATTGTATGAGTCAAATGTACAACTTGCGAATGTTGTATAAGTCAAATGGCCAATTGCCATATTAAACATCAGCTTCAATCCTCGACAACTACTGTAGCGTCACCTTGGATACGCGTCCAAACAACTCACAGACACACAGGCCAGGGCGCTGACAGGGCGCCCTCTGATACTAATTATATAATATTTACCTTCTTCATTAAAAATAAAAATAAAAATATATTTTTTTATTTAATTTTAATTTTTAATGACAATCAAACATGTGGGAAGAGGGTGGGCGGCGCCCCTAGCGCCCCTATGGGCCGGCCGCCACTGAATTCAATGGAGAGAGAAAACTTATCTTTCGATCCCGTTTGAATTGTGCCATGAATTACACATATGATGTTTGTCAATCTTAAAAAATCATTTCCATGTCAAAAAAGTCACAGTTTGTCGTAAAACTGTTAAAATATAAAACTATGAAAAATACGCAACTAGAAAGACTACAAATCCCAGAGTCGCGTAAGTCACAATTGTTTTCCTTCACTAAATATAAGAGATAGCTCAGATAAGATAACTTTAACAAGATCCCTGTGCTTAGTACCAGGCTGTTATCATAGCAGCAATGGGTCTTGCTCGTTCTTTCGCTTCCCGTCTGATGAAAGGACCAGGAGTGGCTGGATCAAGTTAGCTACCTAGCTAGTAGCTATAGCACGTTAGTTAGCATTACAGCCGGCTTAGCCGTGTCATTAGCCTTAACATTAAGTAACATTAAGTAACCCAAAATGTTAAACAGTAGAGTAGTAGTCATATACAACCCTTTGAAGAGTACTGTTACCGGTGTGATCATTCTATAATACACATTTAAGCCCGGACGCCCCCTCCCCCGGGGGCAGACATGCTAACGCTAACGCTACATTAGCATCGCCGATCTGTTCTACTTCACGCTATCTGCACAAATGGTTGACATTAAACATTAAAAAGACCAGGCAGTTCAGAGAGAATCAAAGGAAGGCAGGCAGCTCTGCATGACGTTCTTCTGGACATGTTTCATTGTGGTGAGGGTGAGGGTCAGGGTGAGGGTGAGAGGGTGATAGTGAGGGTGAGAGTGAGGGTGAGGGTGAGAGGGTGAGGGTGAGAGGGTTATAGTGAGGGGTGAGAGGGTGATAGTGAGGGTCAGGGTGAGGGTGAGAGGGTGATAGTGAGGGTCAGGGTGAGGGTGAGGGTGAGGGTGAGAGGGTGATAGTGAGGGTCAGGGTGAGGGTGAGAGGGTGAGGGTGAGAGGGTGATAGTGAGGGTCAGGGTGAGGGTGAGAGGATGATAGTGAGGGTGAGAGGGTGATAGTGAGGGTCAGGGTGAGGGTGAGAGGGTGATAGTGAGGGTCAGGGTGAGGGTCAGGGTGATAGTGAGGGTGAGAGGGGTGATAGTGAGGGTGAGAGGGTGATAGTGAGGGTGAGAGGGTGATAGTGAGGGTCAGGGTGAGGGTCAGGGTGATAGTGAGGATGAGAGGGTGATAGTGAGGGTGAGAGGGTGATAGTGAGGGTCAGGGTGAGGGTGAGAGGGTGATAGTGAGGGTGAGAGGGTGATAGTGAGGGTGAGAGGGTGATAGTGAGGGTCAGGGTGAGGGTGAGAGGGTGATAGTGAGGGTGAGAGGGTGATAGTGAGGGTCGTAAGACAGTAGTGACGGCCATCTTGGTGACGTGTGTTCTGCGAGACCAGAGATGTAGTTCATTGAGCGTTTCACACAAACAATGTGTTTCTTCACAGTTTTACGACACTTTTAAATTGACAAACATCATATGTGTAATTCGTGGCACAATTCAAACGGGATCGAAAGATAATCTTTCTCTCTCCATTGACTTCAATACATACTTTTTCCTAAATAAGGTCCCGTGGAGCTCCCCCGGAAGGGGAGGGACTTCGCCTCTCTGTATCAACTACTTCCCTTTCATCCACTGCTGTGAGGAACATTGAGAAAGGATTACGTTTTATTACGTTTCCCAGCTTTTTTTCTGATGTGCCTCCATCAGGAGTCTTCATTACACATGGAGTTAGACCGTCTCTGTCACTGTCTGATGAGCGGGGACTCCAGGTTTAGCTGTGACTCACCAATCAGTCTGCGAGACCACTTTATGATCTGACTGAGACAGTTTCGGCTCTTTAAAGTCAGGTTTCCAAACCAAGACATTAAAGGAAAAGACAGAACTGACTGTGCTGACTGTCTTCAAGTTTAGGATTGACTTCCTGAATGTCTTTCGTGAAGTCTAAGGCATTAAAACAAGTTTAGAAACGATTAGGGCATTTGCTAACTCGTCATCTGAATTGAAGCCATTCAAAGTCACGTGGCAGCTGTTCTTTGGATCCCGAAGGCCTGTTGTGGTTTTCAAAAGTACAAAAATACAAAACAACAATATATAGTTCTTTGAGATGAAGATTTTCTTTCTCTGTATCTTTGCTCTGCAGGGAGAAAAGATGGAGACACCTAGAGAAGTCCTATTCAAAACTTTCAAAGATTTTGGGGGAAATGAGTTTAAAGACTTCAAGTGGTACCTGCAGGGGGAGGTCCTAGGATTCCCAGGAATCCCAAAGAGTGAACTAGAGGAAGCAGACCGAGGGGACACAGTGGATCTGATGCTTCGGGACTACGACATAAACACCATCAAAGTGACCAGAGAAGTTTTGAAGAAGATCCCGAGGAATGATCTAGAAGAGGAATTGTCAAAATTCCCATCAGACCCTGAAGGTATGTCATTATGTCAAAAATAGTGTACCAAAATATAACTATATATAAATATATTTTGTTTTATTTTTCACAGCCATGCATGATGTTTTTAGACTCCTGATATACCCCTCAGAGAACCGTCACCTCCACATGGTGTTGGGTTCCAGGTGAGCGGTTGTAGAACCTTTATAGATCAGCATCTTAGGAATCCAATTACCTTTCCTGGATTAGGAAGTTTGGGTTTTGGTAAAATTGTCCAAAACATATTTGGGTTAATGATAGAAGGATTCATCAACCTGAAGAACCAGCACCTTACCGTGGTAGAGAGGTGTGTGTGCCCTGATGAACCTGGGGGGCTGTGTTGTCTGGAACCTTGTGTTCCTGGTAGGGTCTCACAAGTCCCCGGTTAGGTGCTTCGTTGTTGGAGTTTACCCCAGTGGACGAGAGGGTTGCCTCCCTACGCCTGCGGGTTATGGGGGGGGGGAAACTGTGACTGTTGTATGTGCTTAACCACCAAACATCAGTTCAGAGTATACGGCCTTCTTGGAGACCCTGGAAAGAGTCCTGTATGGGGCTCCTGAAGGGGACTCTTTAGTCTTGCTGGGAGACTTCAACGCAAATGTGGGCAATGATGGAGACACTTGGAGGGGCGTGATTGGGAGGAACGGCCCCCCTGATCTGAACCGGAGTGGTGGTTTGTTACTGGACTTCTGTGCTAGTCATGGATTGGCCGTAACAAACACCATGTTCAAACATAAGGATGCTCATAAGTGTACGTGGTACCAGAGCACCCTAGGCAGAAGGTCCATGGTCGATTTCATTATCGTATCGTCGGACCTGAGGCCGTATGTTTTGGACACTCGGGTAAAGAGAGGGGCGGAGTTGTCAACTGATCACCATCTGGTGGTGAGTTGGGTCGAGTGGCGGGGGAAGCCTCTGGATAGACCTGGTAAGCCCAAACGTGTAGTTCGGGTGAACTGGGAACGTCTGGAGGAGGCCCAAGTTCAGGAGGCCTTCAACTCGCACCTCCGGCGGAGCTTTTCGGGCATTCCTGTGGAGGTTGGGGACATTGAACCAGAGTGGTCGGTGTTCAAAGCCTCTATTGCCAAAGCCGCAGCAGGGAGCTGTGGTCTCAAGGTCTTAGGTGCCGATGGAGATTTTAAGGGATAACTGGTCCGCTTTTCAAATCTCCGCGCGTCCCTAACAAGCTGGTTATCATACAGGAAGAAATCCAGAGCTACCAAGTAACCGTTAAACAATAATCTACTTTAATGGTAATATGACAATGCAATACAATCAATACAGTACAAATTCAATACAGTTATCTTTGGGATCCCATACTTACCTGATACTCACGTGAGCCAGCCAGAGGAAAGAGAGCGAACACAGCGTGGTTCCTGTGTTTATACATTGCTAACAATGGGAGGAGTTATCTGATCCACCCTTTCAGACCTCCGTGATTGGCCGCCCAAATATCACCAATACCTCAAATCTTAAGTCTCCCCAATCACAGTAGCTCAGCTTCATTATCTTCTAGATCTGAGTTGAATGCAAGTCAAACCCTCACCTTCCCCCATCTTCCTTTGTTCTCAACACCACATGTCAACCGGCCCCAAATCCAGCTCACAGTTTTTACACAAATCATTTCCCATTTTAAGCTTATTCATAGTTTGCTAACATGAATACATACAAATATTTCACTACAAATCCCCCTTTTTATCTCATTCTCAAGAGATAAACTTACACAAGGCATTTTGAAACATATCTACTGTGTCTGTCCCCCAATATCGTATAAATCCATCAGAAACTGAGACCCAAAGTACTTGAAATCGTGAAGGAACCATGAGGGGGCAGCTGAGTGCTAAGAAGCAGTCTCCTGGTGGTGAATCATCAGCCCGCCTGCCCGCCCCCCCCCCCAAAGGAATAGCCCACAACGACAGCTGATAGGGAGGGGGAGATGCGGCTTTCCCTTCACGGGTGGAACTGATCAGAGAGAAGTAGACTCCTCTGCTGCCTCGACAAGTCCCTCAGCCCATTGCCAGCCGCTTCCAAGTCGTCTGCTGCATGGATGTCCTCGAGGTCCTTCTCCTCCAGTCCGCTGATGACAGCATCCGAGTCGACCTCCTTGACGAGAGCCAGATCGGTCCTGATGTCGTCCCCTGGTCCTAGCAGGTGGTTTCCCCGCCGCACACTGGCTCCCGTGGTACGAGCTGTCCCCCTTTCCTCCTATGCGGACGGCCTGAGAGATCCACTGGGTCACTCGGTCGGGGCCGGAGAGCCTGGGGTTGAGCCACTCTGTCCTGATGACCGTCAGCCTCCTGCGTCTCGGGTCCCCCTTTTGGCGTCAGCAACCTGTGTGGAGAAATCTGATACAAATCCCTCAAGCCTACGCTCCGGGCTCCGGGGCCCTCGGCTGTTTGACCCACCACTGCGTGGCCACTTGGAGCCTGGTGGTGGGGTGTCTTAAAACAACAGACGTCTGTGCACAGGTTTTCTAAATTAATTGTACAGCTTCAGAATCTTAATACTTGGACTGTGCCAACTAAATAAGAACCCCAACATCTTTAGGTAAACTAAATAACATATTTCAATAGCTCTGAATTTCTGACAAGCATCTGTGTTTATTTTTAAATAAAATCCTTGAGATCCCATTAAAAATCTAAATATGATTTGAACTGCTAATGTTTCTGGTAAAGAAACACACTAATGTTATGGATTCAAAAACAACCAAAATCACGATACTAACAAAGTGAATGGCTTCCTGGTGATACTGCTTCTACCTGTCAGTGCTTAGATATTATCCCGCTGAAAAAATGAATACAGAATTCCAACAAACTGTCATCAAATGTCTTTCTATTATAAATGTAGATGAAATGTATATCCCCATAATGACCTAAACAATAAAGTCTATGGCTTGTACTTCTTTACCAGGCTAGTTACATGATGTTGTCTAAATTAAATGTTGTCTCATTACATTACTATGTTTTAGCTTAACTGTAAATATGTTCTTTCTACATTTAAAACCTCAGTTACTTTAATACCTGTTGAAACATTAGTTGAAACATTACTCACAGGTCAACTTCTTCAGTATTCCATTCTGGACTTACATCTCTCTGGTAGCCCCTTGGCCACTGATTCTGCATCTGTGTTACCTGTTATAACTCAATCAATATTAGAGACATGTCAACATTCATCAAACAGTATCTTATCCCCAGATATGGAGCAGGTCAATTCTAAAACTGTCAATCAATGGTCAGAGTGAACAATCGAGTTGGGGCAGCAGGTTCCTTTCAGTCCCTAAATGAGAAATGTACATTGTGAAGTTTACACTCCCCCCTTTTTACACATTAACTCATGTGTAAACAAAATCCTGTATGGGAAGAAAACCTTCAGGTCATAATGGATTATAAGAAAATACCAAACATTTTTCCCAAATGTACATCCATCATTTCCACAGTAAACACCTCAGTTAAATTAAGTGTTTCTCTCCATCTTTCAGTCCTAAAAGAAACAGAATCTTCATGTTTTAGTTTGAGTTTCACATTCTGCAAACTGCCACCTCCTGTGGGAGTGAAATATCAAGTAGATTAGAAACGGGTCACATGTGCGGTTTCCCCTTTTGTGGAATGTTAGGAAACCTCTCATTTCACACAGAGCCCCAGACATAATGTGTTAGTCCAAAAACATGTTTGATTAGTCATTGTTTTAAATCATGCAGTTGCACTTGATCATATGCAGACACACCCACACTCACACTGTCAGGTTTTAAAGTCAGGTTTGGTCAGGTTCACCCCAGAGTCAGTCATGGACAGTGCTTTTGTCACACTGTCAGTCAGGGTCAAAGGTCAGTTGGTCTCGGTCTTTTGGCCATGTCGTGCTCTGCAGAGTCTTTTCAGAGGTAATTCAGCATAGGCGGGTACCCTTTATCTACAAAAATATATCATATGTGGAGCGCCATTCCTTATTCATTCACGATTTCAACTATGATTTTCAAGATGGTTCTAACTTTTCATTGGGACTTCTGCCTCCCACCTTTCCTGAAACTTGGTACAAAAACTCACTTCCTTAGAGTACTACTACTGCAATTCATTTACACCTAATTAGTATTAAAATGACTAATAGATCTATTTCAGAAACTTGTGTACATAACTATTATCTTGTGTCAAAACATTACCAGGATCTGTGTAGCTCTGCTATGCATTTCATAGCTCATCTTCAATTCTGGTCCACCTAAAAATCAATGTTAAACTCTTTAGCAGTGTGTGGAACCTTGGGTGTCCAAACATGCAACAATTACTCCCTCCTTTATCAAGGATTTAAAAACAGAAGTCATTTCATATTTCCATCTTAAAGCCCTCCTATGGTAATAACTATGCCACAATGGTGAAATCAATTCTTTAGATTGGAATACTATATCTGGCTTGGCACTAGCTCTCCCTTTAACATTATCCATACAGATAAAGAGTTGTCTTATAGAGTGGTTCCTAAAACTATCCCTTTAATGGTGATCAATATTGTAACAAATGAGATCACTACTTTATTCACACGTGAATAAAAATCTCTTAAAGAATATTTTGTTAACATGATGAAAAGATTTAAGAATATGGTTCTACTCTGTACTCCAGAACCCACTGAAGTTAATTCAAGTTCTTTAAATGTGCGTTTTGTGAATAAGTGTGTTTATGTGTAGACTCACTCATTCCCGTTCTCCTTTTCTCCTCCTCTGGTTTTCTCAAGCCGTGACCCCGGCCTCCTCACTTCTAATCGACCATGCCAACTCCTCTGATTCTGTCTTCTATTCAGTCCATCAGCTGTAACTCTATTAGGCAGCCATTGGCCCAGTTACATCTGCAGCCCCCATCATGCCACTGTTCTTGCACTGCTTTGCATTTCATCTCCTCATTCACAGTCTCTCTGCTGTTTTTATGGAGGGCGGATTCTGCTCTCATGTCCCACACTTTGCTCTTGTGCCAAATCTCGTGGCTCAGCTTGGAACTTCATGCCCTGCCTGAGGGACTGATGAGCGTAGATCTCTGCCTGTCAGCAAGCTGTTTGGTTCTGGGTGCCACAGGTGGAGATAGTTCTGGCTGCAGTCTTGTTGTTGTTTTTCCAGCTCTGGTTCTCTGTCTGTTCGATGGAGAAGGAGGAGTCTCCTGTTGGGTTAGGTCTTTTGTCTGCTTGGAGGGTCGGGATCGTAGCCTTTCTAACTCAGAGGGGGAGTCCAGGTCTCGGGACGCATTACCTATAGGAAGTCTAGCACACTGAGGTTAAATAAATCCAACCCTTTCCACTCTGACTCTTTCTAATCATACTATCTGTCTTAATTGTTAAATGCCATCTAAACAACATAATTGATGTCTACTAATGATATTACAAAAACTCACTCTAAAAATTGTTTCATCCATTGCTACATATTTACCCAACATAACTCTTTCAGGAAACCATTTTCTCCTATATTGAAAAACGTACATGTTTCCAGCATCACATATTCCACACACTACGAAAGAACATCTTCATATTTTAAATCCCACTGTTACTTAGAACAATAGTAAACCTGCAGAGCACACTAATCCGATCACAGTAATGTAATTTGACCCAAGTGTAGGATCATGTCGTTCCTAAAAATGTTAGCAAACTCCAACTACAACATTTATAGATAAATTGATTTAGCTAAATGAAATGTTATGTAATTCAAAATGTGACAAAAGAACAATGATTTGTCTTACACAAGATTGTGGTCTAACAGAATGACTCCTGACCTCATGGGGTCAAATGACTTGGATGCTGCTCATCCTGAACATGTGGCCTGAAGAACAAAAGGACCTCTTACTCATTAACCCAATGGACTCTCAGAGATGAGATCTAGCCCTGAGGTGGCTGACTTTAAAATGAACTGTGACAAATACACCACATGCTTGTGGGTACATTATATTTTACACAATATAACACAAAACAACACTACATTAAGACAATAACCACTCAAATGAGCCTTGGTGAAAAGCATGAAAGACAAAACAACTTAATCTACTCTCATTGTTCGTGTACATCTTTACTCCCACTATTTCACCCTCAATATGCCAACTTGCTGGCCCACTAGTTTATCAGTAGTTGAACCTCACTGTTGCATGATCAACACAACTCCTAAATAACATTACAATATATATTTCTCACAGTGAGCTCGCCATCCAATGCCCAACAAATTATCATCTCTCCATGTCCAATCTAGGTGGAATAATCCACTATTATGTTCAATTTGAATCAAACTTTAACCTGCATGTACTTCATATACTCAGCAAAACCCATTCTTACTTCCCCTCAACGTTACTGTATGCAATTAATTGCTCTGCTTATTTATTTAAATATCTACGACACATTGATCTATTAATCTTCAATGTTATTCACTCCTTTTTTAGAGGAACGCTGTGAAGAAAAAGTGGGGGCTTTCTCGAACCCACGGTATCCTTCCAGCATGACTTCGCATTTCTTTATCTGACTTTTCTCCCTTATCTATTAAATTATTCACAGAAAATTATTCCCCGTACAGTCTATCCAGCTTTATGGTGCGATGTTTATTTCAACAGATAATGCGACCTTAGAATACGCTTCGACATGGAGCCGAAACCCAGGTCAACAGAATCCTTTATCGTCACGTTTAGCTTTTTAGATTAAGTTTACAGACAAAGGGAAACGAGAGCCGGTCCCGTCACAATTTTGGTGAGGTTCGCGTTCTCTCCCTCGATTTAACATAACAGACCTCTGGCTTTTAGCTTTCAGCCTTGGTCTGTTATTTAACCCCAGTTTTAAACGGTGACCCGATCTAAAATATCGAGTTTCCAGGTTTTGTCGTGCAGGAATCAAACCTCGCAACCAACAAACTGCACCGTTTCCACGCCACTCAGGAATAAACTACCTGTAGATCCGCGCCAAACTGCTCTATTTACGTTACGCAGGACTTTCCGTCTACCTGGCGATCAAGGTTCACGTTTTGTATATAACTTTCCTAACATAGTAAAATATGCATTGTATATTCCATTTAAACTTTAAAAACACTGTGAAACGCCTACAGACAATCCTAATGTTTTAGCATATCCAATTACAGACAGTCGATTTTCATAACAGTCGTCTGCGTACCTTATTTGTCAGGGCCCTGCTGATTGTCTGAGATGTTTGAAAGCGTTTGTTCCCGACCCATTCCGGTCGTCCGGATTATTCCTCAGCTTTGTTATCAGGCACGTCGGGTCACCATTTGATGGAGATTTTGAGGGATTACTGGTCCGCTTTAGGAGTTATCTGATCCACCCTTTCAGACCTCCGTGATTGGCCGCCCAAATATCACCAATACCTCAAATCTTAAGTCTCCCCAATCACAGTAGCTCAGCTTCATTATCTTCTCGATCTGAGTTGAATGCAAGTCAAACCCTCACCTTCCCCCATCTTCCTTTGTTCTCAACACCACATGTCAACCGGCCCCAAATCCAGCTCACAGTTTTTACACAAATCATTTCCCATTTTAAGCTTATTCATAGTTTGCTAACATGAATACATACAAATATTTCACTACAGTGCCTCAAGGGGCGGTAAGCCTCGAACCTCCTGGTGGACACCGGTGGTCAGGGAAGCCGTCCGCCTGAAGAAGGAGGCCTTCAGGGATTTGTTATCCCGGGGGACTCCCGAGGCAGTTGCAAGGTACCGACAGACCCGAAGGGCAGCAGCCTCAGCCGTGGCCGAGGCAAAGCAGCGGGTGTGGGAGAAGTTCGGAGAAGACATGGAGAAGGACTTTCGGGCGGCACCAAAGTTGTTCTGGAAAACTGTCCGACACCTCAGGAGGGGGAAGCAGGGAACCATCCAAGCTGTGTACAGTAAGGATGGGACGTTGTTGAACTCAACTGATGGAGTGTTAGGACGTTGGAAGGAACACTTTGAGGAACTCCTGAACCCGACAACTCCGCCCTCTATGTTAGAGGCAGAGCTGGAGTATGACGGGGGATCAGCACCAATCTCCCGGTGGGAGGTCACTGAGGTCGTCAAACAACTCCACAGTGGCAAAGCCCCGGGGGTGGATGAGATCCTCCCAGAAATGCTGAAGGCTCTGGGTGTTGAGGGACTGTCATGGTTGACACGTCTCATCAACGTTGCGTGGAAGTCGGAAACAGTACCGAAGGAGTGGCAGACCGGGGTGGTGGTTCCCCTTTTCAAAAAGGGGGATCAGAGGGTGTGTGCCAATTACAGAGGCATCACACTACTCGGCCTCCCCGGGAAAGTTTACTCCAAGGTACTCGAAAGGAGGGTCAGGCCGATTGTCGAACCTCAGATTGAGGAGGAACAATGCGGATTCCGTCCTGGTCGTGGAATGACGGATCAGCTTTTTACTCTCACAAGGATCCTCGAGGGGGCCTGGGAGTACGCTTATCCGGTCTACATGTGTTTTGTAGACTTGGAGAAGGCGTATGACCGAGTTCCCAGGGAGTTACTGTGGGAGGTGCTGCGGGAGTATGGGGTGAGGGGGTCTCTACTCAGGGTCATCCAATCTCTGTACTCCCAAAGCGAGAGCTGTGTCCGGGTCCTCGGCAGGAAGTCGGACCCATTTCCGGTGAGGGTTGGCCTCCGCCAGGGCTGCGCTTTGTCATCAATCCTGTTTGTAATATACATGGATCGGATTTCGAGGCGTAGTCGTGGGGGAGGGGGTCTGCAGTTCGGTGGACTAAGGATTGCACCACTGCTTTTTGCAGATGATGTGGCTTCATCGGTCTGCGACCTTCAGCACTCACTGGATCGGTTCGCAACCGAGTGTGAAGCGGCTGGGATGAGGATCAGCACCTCCAGATCTGAGGCCATGGTTCTCAGCAGGAAACCGATGGACTGTCCACTCCAAGTAGGGAATGAGTCCTTACCCCAAGTGAAGGAGTTGAAGTATCTCGGGGTCTTGTTCTCGAGTGAGGGAACAATGGAGCGTGAGATGGGCCGGAGAGTCGGAGCAGCGGGAGCGGTACTGCAGTCGCTTTACCGCACCGTCGTGACGAAAAGGGAGCTGAGCCAGAAGGCAAAGCTCTCTGTCTACCGGGCCATTTTTGTTCCTACCCTCACCTACGGTCATGAAGGATGGGCCATGACCGAAAGAACGAGATCGCGGATACAAGCGGCCGAGATGGGTTTTCTCCGCAGGGTGGCTGGTGTCTCCCTTAGGGATAAGGTGAGAAGTTCGGTCATCCGGGAGGGACTCAGAGTTGAGCCTCTCCTCCTTCGCATCGAAAGGAGCCAGTTGAGGTGGTTCGGGTACCTAGTTAGGATGGGAAGAGACCAAGGGGTAGACCTAGGACCAGGTGGAGGGACTATATCTCTTCGCTGGCCTGGGAGCGCCTTGGAACCCCCCAGTCAGAGCTGGTTGATGTGGCCAGGGAAAAGAAAGTTTGGGGCTCTCTGCTGGAACTGCTACCCCAGCGACCCGACCACGGATAAGCGGGAGAAGATGGATGGATGGATGGATTCATCAGGACATAGGAAAAGAGACTGCTGTGCTTTGAGAATCCGACCGCACTGACCAGTGGCGAGCGGTCAGGGCCCTCTAGGCCCTCTGTGAGGGCCTAAGATATTCTAAAAAATAATATTTAAAAACATTTAAAAAATATATCTTTTTTTTAAATATATATTTTTTAAATATTATTTTTGTTATATTTTTCATTAGTTTTACCGAAAAAACTTGATTTAATTGTATTTAAAATAACATTTCCAAAGAAATAAATCCTTCGAATCTGCCTGTTCAGTTTCTGTTTGAATGTGAAGGGTTAGCTTAACCGTTACATGAAAAAAGCTCGTCTGGCCCTCTCTGCGATTCACAGAGGGCCCGCTATAGTAAACTCAACGAGAGAGTAATGTCAAGTGACAGTCCAATTGACCAATCATATCTCCCCTCTAAATGGGAGGGCTTTATTATCGCAGACTTTATGACAGGTTCCGCCCGCTGCGCTGCCAAGTTTATGCATGTGATATATCAACGGGTCAAGCTAGGAATTAGATAATTAGCATACGTTCATTCACGATGGCTCACGTTAGTGATAGTGATGACATCGTTGCGAAACTACTAACTGAGTCTTTTTCAAGAATGAGTTACACGGATAAATTGGAGTTAATTACCAAAGGGCGACCAACACCACAGCTTATTTTGGTTCAAAAAACCAAACGGTTCGAGAGGCATTTTAATATCGGCAATTACGCCAGATACAACTGGATGACCGGATCAACCAGGGAACAAAAGCTGTACTGCTGGGATTGCTTGCTTTTTGGAGCGGACAGTGGGTCATGGGCCAAAGATGGATATTCTGATTTAGGAAGTTTATCCAAATCAGCACATCGCCATCAGAATGCTTCAGGTCACCTCAGAGCTACTATTCGGCTTAAAACATTTGGGGACACCAGGATAGAGCTCCAGCTGGATGAGCAACAACGCCGGGGTGTCATCATTCATAATGAAAAGGTGAAGAGGAACCGAGGAATTTTGAAACGCCTCATAAATTGTGTGGTGTACTTGGGCAAGCAGGAGTTGCCGTTCCGAGGTCACGATGAGAGTGTAACTTCATCAAACAAGGGGAATTACATAGAGTTGCTGGATTTAGTGGCAGAATATGACAGCGACCTGCACACACACCTCGCCACATCAACAGTCTTTACCGGCACATCTTCAAGGATTCAGAATGACCTGATCAGCGCTGTCGCAAGTGTAATGACGGATAGCATGAAAGAGGAGCTGAGGAAGACACCTTTTGTCGCGGTCATGTTGGATGAAACGACAGACATTAGCAACGTGGCACAGATGTCATATGTGCTTCGATATGTCACTGACGATGGGATAAAAGAGCGTTTCTTCAAGTACGAAGATGTGACAGAGGACAAGCGAGCAGAGGCCATAGCTACACGGCTGCTGGAGTTCCTGAGGGAGAGTGGCTGTATTGACAAAGTGGTCGCGCAGTGCTACGATGGAGCAGCTGTTATGGCCTCTGGATTGAATGGGGTGCAAGCGAAAATTAAGGAAACAATTCCACAGGCCCTTTTCATTCACTGCTATGCTCACATCTTAAATCTCGTGTTGTCAAAGGGAGCTTCCAAGATAAGAGAGTGTAAGGTCTTCTTCTCCCACCTCTCTGGCTTGGCCACCTTTTTCAGCCGCTCAGCAAAGCGCACCAAGCTACTGGATGATATTTGCCAGCATAGGCTTCCACGGGCAGCTCCTACTCGCTGGAGCTTTCATTCTCGCTTGGTGTGCACAGTGGCAGAGAAGACCAGGGAATTGAGAGAGGTAAGATAATAATAACAATGAACGTAATGGAAATATTAACAATAATAAAGAAATGATTTAGTGTTGGAAACTACCCACTCATAAAACTAAACTAAACTAAGCATTACTCTCGTACTAGGTGTTCGAGCACATCGTAGACCATCACTCAGAGTTTGATGACGAAACTGTTCATTGCTCTGATGGATACATCACCCTCCTTACCAGCTTCGATTTCAGCTTTTGGTTGAAAACCTTCCACGCTATCTTCTCCTACTCGGATGTTGTTTTTGAAATACTTCAGAACAAAGGTTTTGATATGCAGTTCTGCCTGGCCAGAGTGGATCAGCTACAGCGACAAATTGAACAGGAGAAGGGGAACTTTGACAGCGTCTACGATGAAACCCAGGCTTTGGTTGGCCCTCCGCGCGGCCGTGGAGCTCAAGGAGACGTTCGTGCACGGTACAGGGAGCTCCATTGCAGCGTAATTGACAGCCTGCTAACCCAGATTTCCAACCGTTTCAGTGACCACAAAAAGCTGGAATTCCTGGCCCTTCTGGACCCGCAACAGTTCGGGCATTACTGTAACCATTTCCCAACTACTGCCTTGAACAGTTTGATGGAGAGCTATGGCGGATATTTCGACCAGCCTCGACTGCACACGGAACTCGCCGTGATGTACGGCATGTCTGACATTTTGGGGAAAAGCCCAGCTGACATTCATCAGTTTCTCCTCAAAAAAGGACTGAGTGAAAGCATGAAACAGGTGTACACCCTCTCATGCATCATCCTGACAATACCTGTGTCCACTGCCTCTGTGGAGAGGTCCTTCTCTGCGCTGAAGCGCATAAAAAGCTACTCGAGGTCCACGACTGGGCAAGTCCGACTGTCAGACTTGGAGGAATTGCTGATTGCTTTAAAAGCAAAGGATCAACTGCATGACGACGCCATCAAGTTCTTCATCCAAAAGGACAGGAGGATGGACTTCGTGTTTAGGTGATTTGATCATCAAAGGTAAGCCAAAGTGATTTTCAATGTGGGCTGCCGTGCCGACTTAATTGATTTGTAATTGTTACTTGGCTGTGGGTGCCCTGTCATGATAGGTGTTTATATAAATGGTGTTGTTTTGTGTGGTAGAGGAGGGTCGCTGTCAGGGTTCGAGTATGGCAGCCAATGGGAGCTGAGCTCCCATAAGGAGGGGTCTGAGCTCCCACGGACGCAGTGAAATCATACATCTTTGGGGGTCGCTAATACATTACCAATACCAACAATCATTATTTTAATCACAAATAATGCATGTGTCAATGTAAAGAGTATTATTTACGTTAACGAGGTAAATAGGCTAAAAGAAAAACATGTTTTCCAAATGAACTACGCATCTCTTGAATGACAATATGCCTGCGCTGCACCTCCAAGGTGCGCAATACATTATTGCGCAATCTATGTCTGTCTGTGTGTGTGCTGCGCGAGCCGAGATGATGTGTGTGTGCGTCGTCTTTTCATATTTAAGTTTGTAGCAAGTAGAAGGCTGCTGTGTGTGTGTGTGTGTGTGTGTGTGTGTGTGTGTGTGTGTGTGTGTGTGTGTGTGTGTGTGTGTGTGTGTGTGTGTGTGTGTGTGTGTGTGTGTGTGTGTGTGTGTGTGTGTGTGTGTGTGTGTGTGTGTGTGTGTGTGTGTGTGTGTGTGTGTGTGTGTGGGTGCGCGCACGGGTTAATTTGCGTATTGCACCCTGGGCCGCTGTTTTGATATTCCGCTGAAGAAGTATACTATAGGCTGTGCCGTAATAACATTTTTTTTTTCAAGGGAAGAGGGGGGGGGGGGGGTCAGAGGGCCTAGGTAGAAAAGTCACGGCTCGCCACTGGCACTGACACTATCCAACGTCATTATGATGCGCCAGCCGATGTTATTAAGAAGCAGACAACGCTTTATTTCATCCCAAAGGGGAAATTCAGCCCAGTTGTTCATTCGGTTGTGGTAACACACAGTACAATACACACACAGGACAGGTGAGAGAGGTCTGAGCAAAACAGGCGGCCAGTCTGTCCAGCGCCAGGGAGCAGTTGGGGGTTCTGTGCCTTGCTCGAGGGCAGGAGGTGAACTGGCACCTCTCCAGGAACCAGTCTACACTCCGTATAATTTTGGTCCGATCGGGACTCCAACCGGCACCCTTCGTTTCCCAACACAAATTCCTACAGACTGCGGCACTAAAACACTCTGCTGCATTGGCTGGGAATCGGATGCGGGCGTCCAGACGAGAACTCTACCACTGAACCACCAATGCTATATTAACGAGTTTCTCCTGGTGGGACATTGGAGATATGTAATACAAGTGGGTGATGCTAAAAGCCAGCGTTGGGGAGGGGATGGATCAGAGGAGTGACCAGAAAGTCATCAGTTGTGTCTGAAATGGCAGTGAGTCCTTGAGTGCTACGTTTACCCAGGAAACGGCCAATTCTGTTTTTTTCGGAATGAGGTTCGTCCTGCCGAACTGTCAGATCTCTCAGGAGGAGGAGTCATGGATGAACCCCGGCTGTTTTCCACAGTGTAGGTTAGCTGCTGACTCAGTCTCAGGATGCTGAATGGGACTGATGCACACTGAGTTCAGGAGGCAGAGCTGAGGGCTTGGAGAACAGCTGTTGTTGCTCAGGTGGTCAGAAGGGGCCACAGGGACACACTGTGGAGGTTTGTCCTGGCATAACATTGACCAGTTGTGATCAATGTTGCACGGAGGCAGACAGTGTCATTGTCCATGTTTTAAAGGGTTAACATTGCTCAGCCTCACTGGGATTGCTCACTGCAGATTCTGTCCTAGTCATTACTAATGGCCCAGCCCCCTACAGGTGGAAGGAGGAATCATTTGCCGTCCAAGATGACTTGGTGAGGAAGGGACGGGTTATTACTGGGACCCCTCAGGGTGTCTTGTAGATGGTAGGCTACTGCAGGAGTGTACTGGGACACAGTAAGAGCCATCCACTTCCTGTAAACCGGAGAGAGAGCTGTGTCCACACCCTCAGTGGGTGTTGGGATCTGCTGGTATCGTGCCTCGTCTCCCAGCAGCAGGAATAAGAGTCAGTCAGGTTTAGGGCCATGGTTCTCTGTGGGAAAACTGATGGTTCTCTGTGGGGTGGAACTTATACTGGACAATGTACAGATAATTATGCAACAAGATCCAGTGACTTGATCAAAGGAAAATAACCTCCTATTTTGTCAGAAATGGGTCCAATTAGAAGGAAATATTTTGATGTGTCTTTCATGTAAATGTATTTCTTGTTCATTCAGATATTCTCACGAAGTGCCAAGGTGAACTCAAATCAAACCTGAAGGAAACATTTGAAAATATCACATTTATGGAAAAATCTGAATCCCTACATAAAATCTACACGGAGATCTACATCACCAGGGGAGACACCACAGAGGTCAACAAGGAACATGAGATCAGACAGATCGAACAAGCATTCAGTAAACCAGACGGATCAGAAACACCCATCAGACAAGAAGACCTCTTTAAAGGCTCAACTGAAAGAGGTAAACCAATCAGAGCAGTGCTGACAAAGGGCGTGGCTGGCATTGGGAAAACAGTCTTAACACAGAAGTTCACTCTGGACTGGGCTGAAGGCAAAGCCCACCAGGACATCCAGTTCATATTTCCATTCACCTTCAGAGAGCTGAATGTGGTGAGTGATGAAAAGTACAGCTTGGTGGAACTTGTTCATCTCTTCTTCCCTGAAACCAGAGACGCAGGAATCTGCAGGTTCGATCAGTTCCCGGTCGTGTTCATCTTTGACGGTCTGGATGAGTGTCGACTTCCTCTGGACTTCCTCAACACTAAGATCCTGACTGATATCACAAAGTCCACCTCAGTGGATCGGCTGCTGACAAACCTCATCAGGGGGAAGCTGCTTCCCTCTGCTCGCCTCTGGATAACCACACGACCTGCAGCAGCCAATCAGATCCCTCCTGAGTGTGTGGACATGGTGACAGAGGTCCGAGGGTTCACTGACCCACAGAAGGAGGAGTACTTCAGGAAGAGATTCAGAGATCCGGAGCAGGCCGACACCATCATCTCCCACATCAAGACCTCACGAAGCCTCCACATCATGTGCCACATCCCAGTCTTCTGCTGGATCTCTGCTTCAGTTCTGGAGGACATGTTGAAAACTGAGGGAGGAGAGCTGCCCAAGACCCTGACTGAGATGTACGTCCACTTCCTGGTGATTCAATCTAAAGTGAACGTCAAGTATGATGAAGGAGCTGAGACAGATCCACACAGGAGTCCAGAGTGCAGGATGAAGATGATGGAGTCTCTGGGAACACTGGCTTTTGAGCAGCTGCTGAAAGGCAACCTGATCTTCTATAAGTCCAACCTGACAGAGTGTGGCATCGATATCAGAGCAGCCTCAGTGTACTCAGGAGTGTTCACACAGGTCTTTAGAGAGGTGAGAGGAACGTACAAGGACAAGGTGTTCTGCTTCGTCCATCTGAGCGTTCAGGAGTTTCTGGCCGCTCTTCATGTCCATCTGACCTTCATCAACTCTGGAGTCAACCTCATGGCCCCCTGGTGGTCTAAAGTCTTCAGACAAAAACCTAAACATGTTTACCAGAATGCTGTGGACCAGGCCTTACAGAGTCCAAACGGACACCTGGACTTGTTCCTCCGCTTCCTCCTGGGTCTTTCACTGGAGACAAATCAGACCTTATTACACAACCTTCTGACACCACAGACAGGAAGTGGCTCACAGACCATCCAGAAAACAGTGAAATACATCAAGAAAAAGATAAGAAAGAACCCGTCTCCGGAGAAAAGCATCAACCTGTTCCACTGTCTGAATGAAATGAATGATCGTTCTCTAGTGGAGGAGATCCAACGGTACCTGAGATCAGGAAGTCTCTCCACAGAGGAACTGTCTGCTGCTCAGTGGTCAGCTCTGGTCTTCATCTTACTGTCATCACAAGAAGATCTGGACGTGTTTGACCTGAAGAAATACTCTGCTTCAGAGGAGGCTCTTCTGAGGCTGCTGCCAGTGGTCAAAGCCTCCAACAAAGCTCTGTAAGTGAAACTACATTAACTAGGAACAGGTTTAGACATGATAATATAACTCTTTGTGTTCACTGCTGATCTTTCCCCAGGCTGAGTGACTGCAACCTGTCAGAGAGAAGCTGTGCAGCTCTGTCCTCAGTCCTCAGCTCCCAGTCCTCTAGTCTGAGAGAGCTGGACCTGAGTCACAACGACCTGCCGGATTCAGGAGTGAAGCTGCTGTCTGCTGGACTGGAGAGTCCGCACTGTGAACTGGAGACTCTCAGGTCAGAGTTCAGCCGATATGTGAACTGTCATTTCTATCGACTAATTTCCAGTTTGATCTAATTGGTTAATAATACATTTCGATTTTCATTCGGTTTGTTGTTTATTTTTGTTCTTCAAAACAATAAACCACAAAACCATGATAACAATCTGATTATATTTTAAGACAGAAGGCGTCACTTATCTACATCTCAAGGTATCTGACTGATTGACCAACAAAAACATGCACAGAAACAGATGTTATGATTTGACAAAAGAACTAGAAGAGATTGTATGATTGAAACCTTGCGCTCAATCACATTTATTATTAAAGGAATGTTGTTATGTATTAATTTATTTCAAGGGTAACTGGCTGCAAGCTGTCAGAGAGAAGCTGTGCAGCTCTGTCCTCAGTCCTCAGCTCCCAGTCCTCTAGTCTGAGAGAGCTGGACCTGAGTAACAACGACCTGCAGGACTCAGGAATGAAGCTGCTGTCTGCTGGACTGGAGAGTCCGCACTGTGAACTGGAGACTCTCAGGTCAGAGTTCAGATGATATGTTAACTGTCAGAGTGGTTTTGTTCAGCCATTTCTATCGACTCATTTACAGTTTTATCAAATTGGAATAATAATACATTTCAATTTTCTTTCGGTTTGTTGTTTATTTTTCTTCTTCAAAAAAATAAACCACAAAACCATGATAACAATCTGATTATATTTTAAGACAGAAGGCGTCACTTATCTACATCTCAATATATCTGACTGATTGACCAACTGTTAGAAAAATATCACTCGACACTAGTGTTGCACGGTGTACCGATACTTGAAAGGTACCGCGATACCCTGCCGTTAAAAACGGTACGATTCCTCCGTTTCATTAGTATCGGTACTTTAAGAATGACGGGGGAAAGTACTCCCGTGAAAAAGCGCCGTTTTAATAAGAGCCGTGTGTGTTCAGCGCTCTGCTTCCACTCCCTGCACTGCAGCCGTGCCTGCAGTCCCGCTCCTCTCAAGCACGTTCTGTCCCTCCCCTCTCTCGTGCACGCGGCCACGCGCTAGCTGCCAGAGCATGTGAGAAACGAGAAGCATAGCTGCAAGTGGGAGTGCAACTGCCGCTGCGCCTCGGCTTGTTGACAAAAAAGACGCCAGAAGTCTGTGAACGGGCCGTTCAGGTGTTCAGAGCAGAGCTCCCTGTCGGAGCGCAGAGCGTGATGTGCACTGAAAAGATTTTCTGTCGCAATATTATCGTTGAGCAAACTTAACTAGCAAACTAGCATCACTATCTGCTAACGTTAGCTTTAGCCTTCGTTTTCTATTAGTTTTTTCCATAGGCTATAAATGGAGGTGGTATACGTATATATCTTGTACTTGAGTAAAAGTAGAAGTACCCAGGTCTTGTACTTGAGTTAAAGTACCAGAATGTAGGAACAATCCTGCAATCAAAATGATCCTCAAATAAAAGTACAAAAGTATTATCATCAAAATATAGTTAAAGTAGCGACAGTAAAAGTATAAGTACTCAGGTCTTGTACTAGAAGCACCAGAGTGTAGGAATACTCTGTTACAGTAAAAGTACTGCATTCAAAATGTTCCTCAAGTAAAAGTATTAAAGTAGCGACAGTAAAAGTAGTCATTGTGCAGATTGGTCCATTTCAGAATAATATATATGATATGTTTTATAATGATTGATCATGAAAGTGTTCTCAAAGCTGGTGGAGGTGCAGCTAGTCTGAAGTACTTTGTAGGCTGCAGGGTAGCTGGTGAAGGTGCAGCTAGTCTGAAGTACTTTGTAGGCTGCAGGGTAGCTGGTGAAGGTGCAGCTAGTCTGAAGTACTTTGTAGACTGCAGGGTAGCTGGTGGAGGTGCAGCTAGTCTGAAGTACTTTGTAGACTGCAGGGTAGCTGGTGGATTCACTCCAGGTGGAACTAAAGTCTGATTCAACACTTGGTTATATTTCACATCATTCATCCAGATCTGTAGAGTAACTAAAGGTATTAAATACATGTAGTGGAGGAAATGTACACCATGTACCTCTGAACTGTAGTGGATTAGAAGTACAAAGTAGCAAAAGAAATATTGAAATACTTAAATAAAGTACAATATCTCAAAATTGTACCCAAGTAGTACTTGAGTTTATGAACGTAGTTACTTTACACCAGTGGCTATAAAGATAGAAAGACTCAGCCTTGCACAGAGGCATGACAATAGATTTTCAAAATGCTCAACAGTGCTGCCAAAATGTTAAACTCACTGCTACACAATTAAAATAAATGCTTTTATATATATTTATATTAGATGTGACTCTTTGGCGTTTCTGTTCTTAGTAACTGCTGCTTTAGTTGTTCTGACTGCTAACATCCTGTTATTCCTAATTTTAAAGCCGATATTCCGTGGGGTCGGGGGGCTCGGATCCTTGTCACCTTTTTCATACCTGATGAGTTTGCATCCCTGATTATATTTAAGACTGTTTCCCTTTTTTTAAGAAAAGTATCGAAAAAGAATCGGAATCGCAATTCTTGACTTGGTATCGATATCGAAACCAAAATGTTGGTATCGTGACAACACTACTCGACACCAGGTTGAGAATCAATGATCAGGTTCTAATTTATTCTTGCAAGAAGGAGCAGAGTTAAATCACATACAAAGGCTTATATCGTCCAAAACACGGAGATAACAACAAAGTCGTAAATCGAGGTGGCGCTAATATCATCCACGGGTGTTGGAAAGGTGTCAGGATCATCTGCGACGTCTTCTGGAAAGAGTCACGTTCTTCCTTCACGCCTCACAGAAAAGAGATATTTAGGAGACAGCAAGTCTGTCTTCTCATAAATACCAACAACCTGAAATGCCCTGCCTCCTCCTATCACAAGAAGAGGCAGCTGCAAGGCCGTACACCGTTCAGAGTCACCCACAGTATCAGTGCATTAAAACAACCCAAAGAGTGGAGAAAACAGTATTTCTCCAACACCAACCCAAACATGCTCAGACAAACATGACAAAGAACTAGAAGAGATTGAATGATTGAAACTTTACGCTCAATCACATTTAATATTAAAGGAATGTTGTTATGTATTAATTTCTTTCAAGGGTAACTGGTTGCAACCTGTCAGAGAGAAGCTGTGCAGCTCTGTCCTCAGTCCTCAGCTCCCCGTCCTCTAGTCTGGGAGATCTGGACCTGAGTAACAACGACCTGCCGGACTCAGGAGTGAAGCTGCTGTCTGCTGGACTGGAGAGTCCGCACTGTGAACTGGAGACTCTCAGGTCAGAGTTCAGCTGATATGTTAACTGTCAGAGTGGTTTTGTTCAGCGCATTTCTTTCGACTAATTTCCAGTTTGTTGTTTATTTTTCTTTCTTTCAAATTCTCTTGGTAGATTGAGGTATTAATCTCAACAATATAGCTAAAATCAAGTATCAATTATTTCTCTGATTCATTAAGAGATGTTTCAGTAAAAAGGGTTTTCTCAAGGGGTCATGTATTCCACATTGCTCTGGAATTTCTACAGACAGCAAGGTGATATCCATTCAAGCTCTAATGATCCATATGCTAATAGACAGAGTTTCGTCTTGCCATCTTTCTTTTCATTATGCACTAAAGATTCTAACAGTTCTACTGCTAGAATCCTTTCAATTTAGATATTGCTTGTTACTAAGATTTAAATGCCCTCTTTTGCTCTATAAAATATCCGTTGGTACCATAGACTGTATATATAAATGGACGTAGTGTCCGTGACGTCACCCATAGGGTTCTGCAGAGTTGCCGTGAAGACCTTAGTGGGCGGAGTCGGCCACTAACGGCTCGACTGTGACGTCAGAGTCTAATCCCGCCTGCTCCAAATAAGGGCAAAGAGGCGGAGCCGAGGCGGGACCTGCTGCCGCCGAACTGGAAGTAAACAGAGCTAGCTCAGGCTAAGAAGCTAAGCTAACATGAAATACATGCATACCAAGTTACTGCCAACAGTGTCGTTCCTCTATATAAACGTTACATTCATCAAATGAGACAATCTGCAAGAGAATTAGCTATATGTTGTTATTCTTAATGCTTGTCATTCACACGTTGAGAAAAGACGGACTCCACCGCCCGGACCTAACGGAGCCGCAGGGGGCTAGCTCCGGGACGCCGGCTGGAGCTAGCCCCTGCGGCTCCGTTAGCTCCGGCGGCCACCACTGGGATAATCGGGTCCCCTTTTAACATTTGCTCCCGTTTAGCATTATGGGCATCATAGCCATAGACTATACAAGTCTGACCCAAGGCTGAATCATAAACTAAAATGTATATGTATGCATAAAGGGTTACGTCCTTAGCTGGCTAATAAGTAGCAAGCTAAGCTACCAAGCACACAAACACCTGCGAACGGGGTTAACATGTATAATATTATCATTTTAGACTTCTTGGAAGTTCTGTTAGTACATTCAAGCGCACAGCACGACATTTTAATTGTCTGGTATTTGTAACAATATTCCCTAAAAGGCACAATCACCACGAACACGGCTAAAGCTGAAGGGTCAAGTACAGTACTATGACTAACTAACGTTGCAGCCTCTATGGTTGTAGCCTAGCAGAGTGGACAAGTTGCTGTTAGCTGACAGTGAGGCATGTACGTGTCCATCAATGTGACCACGCCCTAATGTATGCAAACACTTTAAGACCTAATATAAATAAAAGGGTCGTGTTAGAAAACAATTCACTCACAGATCCATAATCATGAAGGTGGAATCTAACTATATCGATAATAATATTGATTGCATCCAGGGGTAGAAACATGTTTTTTTCTGCTGTGAAGTTGGGCATTTTAACATGGGGGTCTATGGAAACTGCTCCTTTCTGCAGCCAGTCCCTAGCGGCCCATGTATGAACTGCAGTGTGTGGCACTTCCGTGTTGGCTTCCCGGCTGTTCCCCAGAGTTTGCCGCTTGGTTGGTACACAACTCACCAAGACAAATTATAAATTATAAGATCTCACAAAAAGCCATCTTCTCCTGTGGAAGAAACTGCATGTGTGCGCAAAACATGTCATGTGATGTGAGACTGATCTCATCAACAGTGGATGGGTAGGCCGCAGTCATATTCCTATCTGATTCTAAACTCAGTTGGCTCGGGTGAACCGGTCCTCTCTTCTGGAGTGAAACTACGTTCCCAGAGATTGACGTCACTGTATCCAAACCTTCTGATTTAGTTTTAAGCTGACCCTTCTCTGGACTTCGCCCCTTTCTGGTCACCCATACACGATTTCTGAACTTAAACGGAAAAGGTGTGATAGTTAGATATGACCTGGGGCCTCATGTATAACGCCGTGCGTAGGATTCACGTGGGAAGGTTGCTTACGTAGAAAAATAGGTCCATACATTTTCCGCCACTTTCCGATTCACCAAACATTGCGCACCGGCGAGGAAAGTGCGTACAGCACTTCCTACGCCGGTTTCCCTTACTTTCACGTAACGCCCATATTTGCCTATAAATAGTCAAAGAAACGCCCATTCATTCATTCATTCTGATGTTGCCTTTAAACTGTGGGTTTCTTCTCTGGAAGTGTTTCCTTGTAAGATGTGAGGGTCTAAGGACAGAGGGTCTAAGGACAGAGGGTCTAAGGACAGAGGGTCTGAGGACAGAGGGTGTCGTATTGTCATACTCATATTCTGTACAAACTGTGAAGACACTGAGACAAATGTAACATTTGTGATATTGGGCTATAAATAAACATTGATTGATTGATTAATTGATTGATTGATTGATTGATTGATTGATTGATTGATTGATTGATTGATTGATTGATTGACAAGGGCTTCCCAGTTTGGCTAGGGGAATAAAAGCCTACTTTAGCTTCTTTAACAGACAGCAATATCCGATATAATATAACCCTCAGTCCGGTGCAATAGTATCAAATGTTAGGGGTGTAACGGTATCCGTATTCGTCCCGTACGGTCACGGTTCGGCACATGCAGTCACACGGCGAATACGCCTTTTTTTACGAGTGGGAAAAAAGTCTGTCACTCAGGGCAGTATTACACTATATATAATCCAGGGGGCGGTATTGCGCCTAAAAGCCAGCTGCCCGTAAATAACAAATGAAGAACAAGAACAAAACACAACAAAACGAACACAATACATGAAGAAGAAAAGTTATCTATGGCGAGTTCACACAACACACAGGAGCTAGAAGACCCACCTGCTTCTTTTAAATCAGCTGTGCGGGAACATTTCGGGTTCCCTGTGGACTACAACAATGATGGGGTGGACTACAACAATGATGGGGTGCGAGTTGTGGATCGGACGAGGACGGTGTGTCGGCGTTGTTCGACAGCGGTGCGGTATGCTAGTGGTAACACGTCAAACATGCTCAAGCAGATCCGAGTCAGTCTCAGTCCCCAGCGAGAGGGTTTTCTCGACGGCAGGTGACATAGTTACCGCCACCAGATCTGCCCTCACTGCTGACAACGTAGACTAACTCATCTTTCTGAAGAACAACTTGAAAATAGAGCAAAGCTTGAGTACCTTTATTCAGGCATAATAGCCTCACACACTCATAGTTAATTACACATGTTAGACATTGCTCCTAAAGGTACAGATTCTATTTTGTTTTATATTTATCATTGTATTTATTTTATATGTTGACATCAGGAGATGTTATACAGTTCTGTATCTCCTTTTATTGATTGTGATTGAAACACTTTCTTATTATTTATTTTAATATTATCAAGACATTCTTTTTAGTTGTTCAGCTTATTTAACCTTTTAGTTTGACATCAGCCATTATAGATAATATGGCCATCTGAGTGTGCGTGTTACTGTTTGTGGTTTGTTTTTAACTGTGTAATACAGTTAATGATTCCAAATGTTAGAGTTCCTTATTTTCATACCAAAACTTGCACTACTGTTACAAATAAATAACAGCGAAAAAAAATATGCATTTCGGACTTTTTTACTTTTCCTTGTTGTACCGAAACCGTACCGAACCGTGACCCCCAAACCGAGGTACGAACCGAACCGTGACTTCTGTGAACCGTTACACCCCTATCAAATGTAATTACTATATTTTAGGTTTAAATATATATTCTAGGATTTGGGTAGGTATTTTAACAAGACTTTCAGCCTGTATTTTGCTGATTGAGACTCGACCGTTGTCACTAGGCCGTTTTGGTTCTTGTAGCTTAACTCTGTAAAAGTACGACTTCCCACAGAGTCCCACAGTTGGGCGCCATGTAAGAGTCGGGAGGAGCTGATAATTTATTCCGGCAAATTACTCTGACCTACTAATTAACCTAACCGAAGTTATTGAGTCTATGTAAGTTTGCTGCTTGGCTCAGATCCACCAACGTCAGCAAGATCTCACCTCTATGAACTCCTGAAGAACCAGGTTCCTCACAGATTGACGGAGTTAATCATCCACACACATGTAAGAGGTCAGCTCCTCACAATGATCAGATTGAATTCCGACAGAACCCAAAGGGATTTCCTCATGGATCGAAGTTTTTAAAAACTTTCATCCAACCATTCACTCCACAGAGATTTAAGCAATAGTTACCAAGTTTGAGAGAACCTTACCGAGGCGAAAACACACTTCTCCAGGGAGAGGGCCTACCCGGAGAGAGTATACCAGGGGAACCCCCCCCTCTCTAGTTTGCTCCCTCTCTGCCAGTGTCTTTATGCTCAAAGACAGGATAGAAAAACCTAAGACCCCTCCTCCATACCCATATTTGTGGAAACTGGGCATGGCCTCTGATGTACAGGACCGGACATGACCGGACATATTCTATGGCTATGTCATAAGACACACCTTCCCATGTTTGTGTAAAAAGGACATGACCCCTACTCTGCAGGACTTGCAAAATATTATTCTCGGCTATGACATAACCACCTTTTTGAGGCCTCAGTGTTTTTCTCCTTAAGTCAGGAGCCCCCCTCCCTGCTGTGAGGGGAGAGGGAAGAAACTGTCTCTCTCTTATCAGTGACACCCATAAACCATAATAGGTCTCACACTCAATTTAACAAACCACTTGTGTTTTGTTTATACTGTAAATATTTTTTTTCACAAAACAAAACATATATATATATATTTTTTTTTATTATTATTAAACTGTGAATAATGTATTCACTCAAATAAATGCAAAATATAATAAAATAAACATTAAGGTGCAGCATTTTACGGAGCCCCTAAAGGGACATGGAAAAAAAAAAAAAAAGAGAGAGACAAAAAAAAATAAAGTCAGGATAACGGATTCGTTTCTCGTGCGCACGAGAAACGCATCCGTTATCCTGACTTTATTTTTTTGTGAGAAAGTTACCGATGCACCAAGGAGGAAGTGGAACACGAGACAACCATTTCATTGCAGACTTTATGTTTACCGTGGGAAATGACAGTGCATACATTATTGAGATATATTTTGAAGTCAGACTTAATTGTATGGACATTTCGGCCAGGGTGTAGAGCTATGGTTTAGCACCGGATTGGCAAAAAACAGGAGAGTCTGTAAACCAGTCCTGCTTTATTGATCTATGAATTAGGTCCGTGACTCTCAGAGTACCTGCTGCCCCGCAGCTATGACTCTCACCACACACACACACACACACACAACACACACAGCACACACACACACACCACACCACACACACACCACCACACACACACACCACACCCACACCACACACACACACACACACACACACACACACAACACACACGCCTGTACCGAAGTGGGCCGCCCGTTGACAGTTTACGTGGGCTGGGCTGGGTGCGAGGACCCGGGCTGATTTTAGTCCCAGTCCGCCCATAGCTGTTCAATGAAGGTAAACACAGTGTAGGCGGTGCGTAAAAGCTCTTTGAGCACTGGTGCTGCTCTTCTCTGAGTTACACACCTCCGCTGCCTCCTGGTAGTGACCACACACCCCTGGCCGAATGTCCTTAAAGTGAAGTCTAAGTACGATATCTCAAATAATGTATGCACTGTCATTTCCCCACGTAACATAACAGTCTGCAATGACATGGTTGTCCTCGTGTTCCACTTCCTCCTTGGTGCATCGGTAACTTTCTCAAAAAAAAATAAAGTCAGGATAACGGATTCGTTTCTCGTGCGCACGAGATACTAACCCGTTATCCTGACTTTTTTTTTTCTCCCTCTGTTCTTTTTTTTTTTTTTCATGTCCCTTTAGGGGCTCCGTAGGATTTCGATGAACTGAAATAATCTGTATTTGAACTTTACTGTACGAGTACTCACAAAACATAAACTATTAGTTTTGGGTTTTTAATTATTATTAAACTTGAATATTCACTCAAATAAATACGAAATATAATACATAAAACATTAAGGTGCAAGCATTTCGATGAACTG
>NW_027262312.1:0-34362 GCF_902827115.2 Pseudochaenichthys georgianus | reverse complement strand
ATGAAAACATGAATACATGTAGGAATGAAAACATGAATACATGTAGGAATGAAACATGAATACATGTAGGAATGAAAACATGAATACATGTAGGAATGAAAACATGAATACATGTAGGAATGAAAACATGAATACATGTAGGAATGAAAACATGAATACATGTAGGAATGAAAACATGAATACATGTAGGAATGAAAACATGAATACATGTAGGAATGAAAACATGAATACATGTAGGAATGAAAACATGAATACATGTAGGAATGAAAACATGAATACATGTAGGAATGAAAACATGAATACATGTAGGAATGAAAACATGAATACATGTAGGAATGAAAACATGAATACATGTAGGAATGAAAACATGAATACATGTAGGAATGAAAACATGAATACATGTAGGAATGAAAACATGAATACATGTAGGAATGAAAACATGAATACATGTAGGAATGAAAACATGAATACATGTAGGAATGAAAACATGAATACATGTAGGAATGAAAACATGAATACATGTAGGAATGAAAACATGAATACATGTAGGAATGAAAACATGAATACATGTAGGAATGAAAACATGAATACATGTAGGAATGAAAACATGAATACATACAGGAATGAATACATGTAGGAATGAAAACATGAATACATACAGGAATACATGTAGGAATGAAAACATGAATACATGTAGGAATGAAAACATGAATACATGTAGGAATGAAAACATGAATACATGTAAGGAATGAAAACATGAATACATGTAGGAATGAATACATGTAGGAATGAAAACATGAATACATGTAGGAATGAAAACATGAATACATGTAGGAATGAAAACATGAATACATGTAGGAATGAAAACATGAATACATGTAGGAATGAAAACATGAATACATACAGGAATGAAAACATGAATACATGTAGGAATGAAAACATGAATACATGTAGGAATGAAAACATGAATACATGTAGGAATGAAAACATGAATACATGTAGGAATGAAAACATGAATACATGTAGGAATGAAAACATGAATACATGTAGGAATGAAAACATGAATACATGTAGGAATGAAAACATGAATACATGTAGGAATGAAAACATGAATACATACAGGAATGAAAACATGAATACATACAGGAATGAAAACATGAATACATACAGGAATGAAAACATGAATACATACAGGAATGAAAACATGAATACATACAGGAATGAAAACATGAATACATGTAGGAATGAAAACATGAAAACATGTAAGAATGAAAACATGAATACATACAGGAATGAAAACATGAATACATACAGGAATGAAAACATGAATACATACAGGAATGAAAACATGAATACATACAGGAATGAAAACATGAATACATACAGGAATGAAAACATGAATACATACAGGAATGAAAACATGAATACATACAGGAATGAAAACATGAATACATACAGGAATGAAAACATGAATACATGTAGGAATGAAAACATGAATACATACAGGAATGAAAACATGAATACATACAGGAATACATGCTGCAGTGTTTCCAGGGAGCTTCAGCGTGAGCTGCGGCTCAGCCTGAAAGCAGTCGACTCACCGCAGGGTCCCCGGTTCAACGACTGGACAACACGTATTTGTTGTTGTTTATAAAGCCTCACGAGGTGGTGAAGCCTCACGAGGTGGTGGAGCCTCACGAGGTGGTGGAGCCTCACGAGGAGGTGGAGCCTCACGAGGTGGTGAAGCCTCACGAGGTGGTGGAGCCTCACGAGGAGGTGGAGCCTCACGAGGTGGTGGAGCCTCACGAGGTGGTGAAGCCTCACGAGGTGGTGGAGCCTCACGAGGAGGTGGAGCCTCACGAGGAGGTGGAGCCTCACGAGGTGGTGGAGCCTCACGAGGAGGTGGAGCCTCACGAGGTGGTGAAGCCTCACGAGGTGGTGGAGCCTCACGAGGTGGTGAAGCCTCACGAGGAGGTGGAGCCTCACGAGGTGGTGAAGCCTCACGAGGTGGTGGAGCCTCACGAGGAGGTGGAGCCTCACGAGGAGGTGGAGCCTCACGAGGTGGTGGAGCCTCACGAGGAGGTGGAGCCTCACGAGGTGGTGAAGCCTCACGAGGTGGTGGAGCCTCACGAGGTGGTGAAGCCTCACGAGGTGGTGGAGCCTCACGAGGAGGTGGAGCCTCACGAGGAGGTGGAGCCTCACGAGGTGGTGAAGCCTCACGAGGAGGTGGAGCCTCACGAGGTGGTGAAGCCTCACGAGGTGGTGGAGCCTCACGAGGAGGTGGAGCCTCACGAGGAGGTGGAGCCTCACGAGGTGGTGGAGCCTCACGAGGAGGTGGAGCCTCACGAGGTGGTGAAGCCTCACGAGGTGGTGGAGCCTCACGAGGTGGTGGAGCCTCACGAGGTGGTGAAGCCTCACGAGGTGGAGCCTCACGAGGTGGTGGAGCCTCACGAGGAGGTGGAGCCTCACGAGGTGGTGGAGCCTCACGAGGTGGTGGAGCCTCACGAGGTGGTGGAGCCTCACGAGGAGGTGGAGCCTCACGAGGTGGTGGAGCCTCACGAGGTGGTGGAGCCTCACGAGGAGGTGGAGCCTCACGAGGTGGTGGAGCCTCACGAGGAGTTGGAGCCTCACGAGGAGGTGGAGCCTCACGAGGTGGTGGAGCCTCACGAGGAGGTGGAGCCTCACGAGGTGGTGGAGCCTCACGAGGTGGTGGAGCCTCACGAGGAGGTGAAGCCTCACGAGGAGGTGAAGCCTCACGAGGAGGTGGAGCCTCACGAGGAGGTGGAGCCTCACGAGGTGGTGGAGCCTCACGAGGTGGTGGAGCCTCACGAGGAGGTGGAGCCTCACGAGGTGGTGGAGCCTCACGAGGTGGTGGAGCCTCACGAGGTGGTGGAGCGTCATTACACCTACACACGTAAGGCAAATGTCAGCCTTATGAACGGAGGTACCGTGGGACTTGCCCTTCACATGTACGGGTGTCCGCTCAATGGAAATGCGATGTCAACTTCCGATGTCAAGTTCCTGTCAGCGGCTAGACAGATGTTACCAGTGTTTACCAGTGTTGCCAGGGGCATGATAACATCCTCCACTGGAGGTTGGGTGGTGCTGCTGTGAAGAAGGCCGACTATGGGTGCCGATGGGCGGACGGTAAAGCACCGCAAAGTAGACCCCCTTTAAGTGTTGCCAGGGGCACGAGCAAAATCCTCCATGGAGGTTGGGTGCTGCTGCTGTGAAGAAGGCCGACTATGGGTGCCGATGGGCGGACGGTAAAGCACCGCAAAGTAGACCCCCTTTAAGTGTAGCCAGGGTCACCCTGCATGCGTCATCAAATGTGATTGAAATGGACAGATTCCTGTACATTTCAATCACTTTTAATGGGGTCGTCAAATGTGATTGAAATGGACAGATTCCTGTACATTTCAATCACTTTTGATGGGAGTCGTCAGTATATGGAGCTTATCCCATAATTCCCGGAGGTTCCAGGCCGAATTTGGAAGCTCATATGCGGCCTGCCATGCGCCTCCACCCGTGGAAAGCAAAAAAAAGTAAAGAAAACGGTCAATTATATGTTAAAATAATCAAAAATGAAGTTTTTAAAAATTCTCGAAAAACGGCTAAGTGCCAACGGGGGAGGGGGTCAAGTCTTCGGCGCTTCGGAACGAAGCCCCGGAGACTTTTGCACTCCCCCGTTGCAATTTACAACGGAGAGGGGAAACGAGAGCTCCCCTCCTCCGTCCAAAATTTTCATTCATCTTTTCCAAGCTACCATCTGCACGAAATCGGAAACCCGGTTTTTGAGAGCACAAAAAACGAGCTATTTTCACATGATGGGGAAATCATGGAGGAATGTATCCGCCTCATGAGCACTTTGGATCGGATGAAATTGTTGCCTGGAGGACCCCCAATCATGGTTCTCACAAAACTTTAAGTTTTCAAACTGGTCTCTGGAGGAATGCAAGGGGAGTTGTCAGGGGACTCTACCCGCCTCAAGAGGCACTATTTTGGGATACATTTTATCCATTTTCACCCCTTTTTATGGTTCTTCCAAAAAGTTAACTTAGGCTTTTTCCGACTCTGGAGAAAGGTAGGGGGAGTTGTCAGGGGACTCTACCCGCCTTTTGGAACACTATTTTCGGATACAATTTATCCATTTTCACCCTTTTCTCTGGTTCTTCCAAAAGTTGACTTGTACTTTTTCCCACCCTGGAGAAAGGTATGGGGAGTTGTCAGGGGACTCTACCCGCCTTTTGGAACACTATTTTCGGATACAATATATCCATTTTCACCCTTTTCTCTGGTTCTTCCAAAAGTTGAGTTGTACTTTTTCTGACTCTGGAGAAATGCAATGGGAGTTGTCACGGAATAACGAGACACTATTTTCGGCTAAAATGGTTGTCTGGAGGACCCCCACTCATGGTTCTCACAAAACTTTAAGTTGTGAAACTGGTCTCTGGAGGAATTCAAGGGCAGTTTTCACGGAATAACGAGACACTATTTTCGGCTAACATAGTTGCCTGTATGACCCCCACTCATGGTTCTCACAAAACGTTAAGGGCGTTCTCCCCGGCAACCCGCCAGCAGATGAAAACACACACCCCTCCGCCTCTCCACCTCTTCCGAGGGACGAGGGAACCGCGCGGGGGTCTGCTGGAGGCTACTGCCGGGTGCTCCGTCCTGCGCCTCACCGGGACCCTGACTCCAGCGCGGTGTGGCGGCCTCGCCCTGGCCGTCCACCGTGCGCCCTCTGGGTACCTGACTCCCCTGCCTCCTCTGGGGGCAGGTGAGAGGGGTTCAATGCCTCCCCGGAGGATACTGTTATCCCCACGTTGTCGTACCCGAAACTGTCGGGTATCCTTTGGGAGAATCAGACTCTGGATGAACGTGAGGGGAGATTACAGGGATCTCTGCCCGCCTAACGAGTGCCTAAATGGGACACCGCACCATGATGCAAATGAAAACAAACACCGATTTGAAGATAAGCTGAGTGCGTCTTTCGTGAGTCTTTTCACGCTTCCTTCTTTTTTACCCACGATTCTGGTGACATTTCCCGGTACCGAAATGCTCAAGAATACAGGTCGGATGGCGGTCCGTTGTCCGATCTGTAATAGTTCCTACCGTGCCCTGAGCAAGCACCTACAGAGGAACCATGGTGTGCGTAACTTGGATGAAAGAAAAATTCTGCTGTTGTTGGCCAACGGACGGACCAACATTAGGCTCCATCCCTGTACCATTCTGGGATGCGAGTACCACGGCACAAGGCTGGATCGCCACTTGGCCAGAGACCATGTTGAGCTGGCCCGGGAGGAACTACATGTGGTTCAAAATCAAATGAAAATGACAGTGGCCAAGAAGGAGCTTTATGAACTCCGAATGACAAACCCCACCATAGAAATGATTACCGCTTGGGCTGTTGACACGGTGGCAGATGACGATATACTGTCACAACCTCCACCCTTGTCCCCGGTGAATGAATGTGACAACCCGGACTGCAAAGAATGGAGGCTGGAGGCTAACGCAGTGAGGGCTCAGCGGGACATATATGCTGCTGAGGTGAAATCCCTGCGCTGCAAGTTGCAGCAGAGGATAAAGGACAAGCGACAGAGGATGGATCAGCGGGCCGGGGACATGCCCGCGTTCGATGGGGAGGAACGAGAGCGGGTCATTCTGAAGAAACGACCCCGACCAGAGTCGACACCAACGAGGCTGTCCAAGTCGAAAGGTCCCTCCTGCAGCAAGTCTCCCATTCCTGCCTGCAGCACGTCTCCCATTCCCGCCTGCAGCAAGTCTCCCATTCCCGCCTGCAGCACGTCTCCCATTCCCGCCTGCAGCACGTCCCCCACTGGCTCTCACACACATTCATCCAGCTCCTCAGAGCCTGCATCAATGCATACCGAGGCCTCGTCAACCTCCCCTCCCATAAATTCCCCCTGGTTCCGGGGCAGGGGCCGGGGAAATATAATGCGGGACATAACATTCCCACGGATCATGGGTAAGTGTTTTGGCTATGTGACACATGCAGTTTCTGTAACACATCATGTGTTGTCATTAAAGTACTGTTTATATTTCACAGAGGAGTATCTGCAAGGATACCGGGAGCATTATGCAGGTATCGACCCACCAGTGAGGCTCCAGGAAAACACAGTCTCCAAACTAAGCAGAGTGAAGTCGTTCCTCAGTTTCATGGCACACGGTTTCAATCGCCTGTCTGACTGGCTCTTTTTGAGGGATCTCAAGAGGATACGCGGGTGGTCCCGGAGCCTGATGAAGTCAAGCCTTCAGGTCACGACCTCCGACTTCTACATCAAGAATATATCACACTTTCTCAAGTACATGGCCGACACACCGTGCAAGGGGAGCAGGCTCAGCCAAACGGACATGATTTTAATCAAACGGGAAGTAGTTGCCATCCTGAAGTCCCTGAAGAGAAAAGTACTTATCCACCAGATGCAAGTGAAGCGTGACAAGATGGAAGGTCTGCCGAGCCACAACGACCTAATGACATGCTTGACTTCGACCACCACTCGCATCCCTCAGCTCCTGGATGTGATGGCCAGCAATCCGACTACCGCGACCCGGACACTGCTCTATGGGTATATGACTCTTCATTGGAGCTGCATTTATGGCCACCGTCCGGGGGTCTACTCCAACATGACCAACGCCGAGGTCCGAAAGGCGGATACAACTGGCACTGCCTTCGGCTACCTGGTTCATGTGAGTGCTATTAATCAATGCATTTATTCTGGCAGTTATATGCATGATTGACATTGTATTGACACTCTCTATCTCTGTCATAACAGGTAAGTAACCACAAGACGGCCAACTCGTTCGGGGAGGCGCAGCTGTACCTCACCGCAGAAGAATTTGGATGGATGAAGAGGTGGCTGGAAATTAAGGGTACGCTGACCTGCACCCAGAGCCGTTACTTTCTGTACACAGAGGGGAAGAACCCGTTCAGGAAGCTTGCCTACTCCCTGAGGTTGGCATGGGCTGATGTAGGGCTCCACGGTCCCATTAACTTCACCGACCTCCGCACAGTCCACGCCGATAATGCGAAGAGATTTCAAGACAAAGGCAACCGCCAAAGAGTGAGTGATTTCATGTGTCACAACACTGCAACTGCGGACAAATTTTACGCGAATAATCCTTCTTTGAAGGAGGCTGCGGACATTCGGTTGCTCTTCACAGAGTCACTGCAAGCAGCGGCGGCGGCATCGACAGCAGCAGCAGCAGCGGGAAATGAAGACACTTTTGCGGGTATTGACATCGACAGTGACAACTCTGGAGAGGAGCACAGCCCGGCTCCCTACCAAGACTCCCTACCAAGCCAAGACATGTCCCGAAGAGGGACCAGTCACTGGCCGAACACAACCCCTCAGACATGGGTGAAGAGAGGGTGCCATACTCTGCCCCAACTTCACCCACTGTTGCCAGTGATCAACTTGTAAATATGCAGTGTGTTGTTGTAATCAGTCCCCTTGTAAATACGTTATATCCTGTTTGAATGTATTTATTACTGTCAATATTACTGTAAATAAAGTTTGTTAAAATTACTAAGTCTTCTGTTTTTAAAGCCCACTATGGGTTTTTTTCCTTTAAGATCCCCAGGGGCACGATATTCTGGTTCTGGTGGTAGCATGGAGGTGTTTAGTCCGAGTGAGGAGTGCTCAAGTGTGGGATGATTTGTAAGGTAGAAGAGGGTAAAAAAAGTTAAAGTGTGAACCTCCAGCAGGGCAGGTGGTGCTGTGAAGAGGGCCGACTATGGGTGCTGATGGGCGGACGGTAAAGCACCGCAAAGTAGACCCCCTTTAAGTGTAGCCAGGGGCACGAGAAACATCCTCCATGGAGGTTGGGTGCTGCTGCTGTGAGGAAGGCCGACTATGGGTGCCGATGGGCGGACGGTAAAGCACCGCAAAATACACCCCCCTTTAAGATTCCCAGGGGCACGAGATTCTTGAGGGTGTGATCATCTTGGTTTAGTCCGTGGGGGAGTGCTTAAGTTCGGGGGCCCGGGGACCCAAGGTGCTCGAGGTTCTGGAGGTACATGGGAGGGATCCTGGAGCTCCTCAGTCCGTGTTTTGGGGGTCTTGGAGCGGCCCCGAAGAGGTGCCTTTGTCGGTGTACCTAATGGGTAAGAAAGCCAGTCTACACAGGTCGTGAAATGTGATTGAAATGTACAGAGTGCTGTACATTTCAATCACTTTTAATGGGAGTCGTGAGGTGTGGATGAAATGGCCATATCTTCCTTAAATTCACAGCAAAGTTACCCAGCTTTGACACACTGATTGCTGGGTAACAGAGCCATGTGCACCATGCATTTAAAGTAATGTTAGCCAGCTTTAAGACACTAATTCCTGGGGAAGAAAGTCACCCTGGTCGGGTCATCAAATGTGATTGAAATGGACAGATTCCTGTACATTTCAATCACTTTTAATGGGAGTCGGTGTGGATGGCCTGTTGAATCCGATTTTGAGCACTCTTTTCCCCGCATAAACTAGTTTAAATCACCGTTAAACACTTATTTTGTTGATGTCTATATAACCGACTTCCCGCTATGCATTAAGTCGGTTATATGGACCCTGTACACTAGGCATACCGCGGCCGGTAGTAAATGTCCAACCATTGTACCCTCTGGTCCCTAGGGTATGATAGGGTTAGAGTCTATTCTGCTTAGGATCTCAAGCAGCCAAGTTTCAGAGAAGTCTATGTATCTTGAATAAGTATATGTGTGAGTTTATACATTCCTGTGTGTTAATAGTTGAAGGAACAAAAGGTACATTTTTCCTCTCCCATATAGAGAGGTTTTTTATAGATTCCTGAAACAATGTTCCCTTTTTGTTAGAAGTAGAAGAGCACAAGAGTCTTTTCTTTGACTGTTTACCTGTTTATCAAAAGAGTGTTTTAAGCTATTTGTGAAGAAGGAAGATGCAGAATTAAGGGTGATTTCTGTTTGCAGTGTAAAGATTATCCCTGAGAATGTTTTCTGGGTTAAACCATCGATAGGCTTTACAAATGGGGAGGGGGAGATACCTCCTGCAGGCCTTCCCAACACCTGTGGCTTTCAAAGCTGCCCGCGCTGAGTCCCTGTGAGACAGCGTGGTGGTATCTCCCAAATGAAACTCCACCCCTTTGTTGGTTTTGGGACGTGCAACCGGTTGCTTCGTCCTCTCTTCACGCGCGGCCCGGAGCGGGAGGTCAGGGCAGCCTGTGAACAAGGCCAGGAGTAGGCATACTCCTGACATTACTCATATGATATGGCTTCGTATGGTAATGTATTATATGGTATTGCATTATTACCGTTTATGATTAAAACAGATGTTTGTTTAACCCTCGTCCTGGTTGTTTTGAGTGTTTCTTCTTTTAAAGCAAGCTCATTAGGAACGGCGCGGAGAAAAGTAGTCCCAACTCCTTCACCGAGCACCCTGGCACTAAGGGCAGCAGTCACACGCTTTGACCTCAGCTCCAAAGCTGCTGGCAGTCAACCTTCCTTTCCTGAACCAAGGCCAGTTTGGGTTGGGTCGCTGACCAGTGTAGCCGCCTGAATTGCCCTCTGTTGCTCCTCAGACAGTTGCCTCAGGTCCCTGATGCCCAGCAGGTTTGATCATTTCAGGAACAGTAAGTGTTTCCAAGCTGTAGTGTTCCTCTTCTGGCTCGGGGGAGAGAAGCCAAGACATTCCTGAGAACCTGCCCCCGAGTCTGCCCCTCAGCCAGTCACGGTCTTCGGAGGCGGGCTCTCCCGTCAGCGGGTTGAATGACTTATTGGTTGGAGGAAATAGCTCCTCCACTGGATGCGTACGTGTTTGGCTTCTTCCACTGACGGGGTGTCAGTGCAGCTGAAAGTGTGGATGGCAAAGATGGCTAATGAGCCGCATGACTGCATTTCCATTCTCCACGTGGGCATTCCCATTCTGTGGAGAGAGCTCCCTCTTCTCCTGTAGAGACCTGTGGGGGTGGGATGTTTTATTATTTAAAATATATTTACATTTGTAATGCCTTCCCAATTATCCCTTTAATTGTTTATAGCCTACTGTATCATATCATGGATATTTCTGTGTGTTCTGGTGTGTAATATTTGTAATCTTGGGGCCTCTTCTCTTTAACGTCTCCATGCTACCACTGGCTCAGATAATGAAGAACAACAACATCAGTTACCATAGCGATGCAGATGACAGGACAGATCACCAGGAGACGATGCTCCAGTTCAAACACTGAGTAAGTGCATTGAACAAATCAATGACTGGATGTGTCAGAACTTTCTCCAATTAAACAAAGATAAAACTGAGGTCATGGTTTTTGGAGCCAAGGCAGAACGTTTAAAAGTTAGCGCTGAGCTTCAGTCTGCAATGTTCAAACCAACAGATAGACAGAGATCTAGGTGTAGTCATGGACTCTGACCTGAGCTTCAACAGTCACATTAAAACAGTTACTAAATCAGCCTGCTATCAGCTAAAGAACATATCTAGAGTTAAAGACTAATGTCACAGCAGGATCTGGAGACACGTGTCCATGCCTTTATCTTCAGTAGACTGGACTACTGCAAAGGTGTCTTCACAGGTCTCACTAAAACATATATGAGGAAGCTGCAGCTGATTCAGAACGCCGCTGCTCGAGTCCTCACTGACACTAAGAAAGTGGATCACATCACTCCTGCTCTGAAGTCTTCACACTGGCTTCCTGTGTGTCAAAGAATAGGTTTATAAATACTGCTGCTGGTTTATAAAGCACTGAATGCTTTAGGCCCAAAATACATTTCTGACCTCCTGCTAAATGATGAACCATCCAGATCTCTCAGGTCTTCAGGGACTGGTGAGCTTCCTGTCCCCAGAGACAGATCTCTCAGGTCTTCAGGGACTGGTCAGCTTCCTGTCCCCAGAGACAGATCTCTCAGGTCTTCAGGGACTGGTCAGCTTCCTGTCCCCAGAGACAGATCTCTCAGGTCTTCAGGGACTGGTCAGCTTCCTGTCCCCAGAGACAGATCTCTCAGGTCTTCAGGGACTGGTCAGCTTCCTGTCCCCAGAGACAGGTCTCTCAGGTCTTCAGGGACTGGTCAGCTTCCTGTCCCCAGAGACAGATCTCTCAGGTCTTCAGGGACTGGTCAGCTTCCTGTCCCCAGAGACAGGTCTCTCAGGTCTTCAGGGACTGGTCAGCTTCCTGTCCCCAGAGACAGATCTCTCAGGTCTTCAGGGACTGGTCAGCTTCCTGTCCCCAGAGACAGGTCTCTCAGGTCTTCAGGGACTGGTCAGCTTCCTGTCCCCAGAGACAGGTCTCTCAGGTCTTCAGGGACTGGTCAGCTTCCTGTCCCCAGAGACAGATCTCTCAGGTCTTCAGGGACTGGTCAGCTTCCTGTCCCCAGAGACAGGTCTCTCAGGTCTTCAGGGACTGGTCAGCTTCCTGTCCCCAGAGACAGGTCTCTCAGGTCTTCAGGGACTGGTCAGCTTCCTGTCCCCAGAGTCAGATCTCTCAGGCCTTCAGGGACTGGTCAGCTTCCTGTCCCCAGAGACAGGTCTCTCAGGTCTTCAGGGACTGGTCAGCTTCCTGTCCCCAGAGACAGGTCTCTCAGGTCTTCAGGGACTGGTCAGCTTCCTGTCCCCAGAGACAGGTCTCTCAGGTCTTCAGGGACTGGTCAGCTTCCTGTCCCCAGAGTCAGATCTCTCAGGCCTTCAGGGACTGGTCAGCTTCCTGTCCCCAGAGACAGGTCTCTCAGGTCTTCAGGGACTGGTCAGCTTCCTGTCCCCAGAGACAGATCTCTCAGGTCTTCAGGGACTGGTCAGCTTCCTGTCCCCAGAGACAGATCTCTCAGGTCTGCAGGGACTGGTCAGCTTCCTGTCCCCAGAGACAGATCTCTCAGGTCTTCAGGGACTGGTCAGCTTCCTGTCCCCAGAGTCAGATCTCTCAGGCCTTCAGGGACTGGTCAGCTTCCTGTCCCCAGAGACAGGTCTCTCAGGTCTTCAGGGACTGGTCAGCTTCCTGTCCCCAGAGACAGGTCTCTCAGGTCTTCAGGGACTGGTCAGCTTCCTGTCCCCAGAGACAGGTCTCTCAGGTCTTCAGGGACTGGTCAGCTTCCTGTCCCCAGAGTCAGATCTCTCAGGCCTTCAGGGACTGGTCAGCTTCCTGTCCCCAGAGACAGGTCTCTCAGGTCTTCAGGGACTGGTCAGCTTCCTGTCCCCAGAGACAGATCTCTCAGGTCTTCAGGGACTGGTCAGCTTCCTGTCCCCAGAGACAGATCTCTCAGGTCTGCAGGGACTGGTCAGCTTCCTGTCCCCAGAGACAGATCTCTCAGGTCTTCAGGGACTGGTCAGCTTCCTGTCCCCAGAGTCAGATCTCTCAGGCCTTCAGGGACTGGTCAGCTTCCTGTCCCCAGAGACAGGTCTCTCAGGTCTTCAGGGACTGGTCAGCTTTCTGTCCCCAGAGACAGAACTAAACCTGGAGAAGCAGCGTTCAGTTATTATGCTCCAAGTATCTGGAACAAACTCCCAGAAACCTGCAGGTCCGCTGCAACTCTGACTGCTTTCAAATACAGCAAGAAGACTTTTCTTTTTGTCGCTGCTTTTAATTGAACTATTCACATCTTAAACTGCACTGTAACTTTTATCCATGTACTTTTCCTTAATGTTTATTTTATTAGCTTTTCTTTTTAATGACTGGTTTTAAATGCCATTTCTTAATGTCTTTCATTTTGTGTAAAGCACTTTGAATTGCCATGTGTTGAAAAGTGCTGTATAAATAAACTTGCCTTGCCTAATAAAGATTTCATGTGACACATAAAATGGATTTGTTGATGGGAATTAATGTGAATAAATGAACTCTAGGTTAACGGTACTCTTGCTATAACTACTCACCGACACTCTATAAACCTTGTCCCTCATGCTAGCCCTGACAACACCGGTAAGCACACCTTCATCTAGGCTGCCCGTGTCCTGACTTGTAGTGGTTCTCTCCTCTATCTACACTCTTCTTGTCATCTTTGTAAAACGATATCAGACTGGTAATTGAAAGCCATGACTTCTAGTTAAATTCAGTCTGGCTAAAATGAAAAGCTTTGTTAAAATATGCAAGCACGCGGAAGTCAAAGTCAGCTTTATTGTAAACAAATTCTACATGTGTTATACATCCAGAAATATCGTTTCCCACAGTGTGACATGTAGCCTATACATAAAACAAAAAGGGCCTAGATAACCGGGGTATACAGTTTAAAATGTTAATATATTTAAAGTGTTCAAAGTGCAGTTTCAGTGCAAGTCAGTTGAAACGATCTTAAGTTGGCGTGACGTTGAAGTCGTGCGACCCTGCTGCTGTACTGGCTGGTGTTCGTTTATAGCATAACGTTAGCATTTCGCTTTTGGCGACTAGATTTATGATTCAAAAATTATAAAAGTAGGGGAGACATGTGGAGATTATCCGGCTGAACAAAACGTGATCCTTCTCTTAAATGTGTGTCAACCACAGACCTTATTTCGAGCTATTTTTCAAAATCCTATGGAGAAATTGCGTTTTTGACGAAGGAACCGGAAGAAGTTTACATCCGTGTTTTAGGACGCGTCACTGCGGTGAAGCCTCACGAGGTGGAGCCTCACGAGGTGGTGGAGCCTCACGAGGAGGTGGAGCCTCACGAGGTGGTGGAGCCTCACGAGGTGGTGGAGCCTCACGAGGTGGTGGAGCCTCACGAGGAGGTGGAGCCTCACGAGGTGGTGGAGCCTCACGAGGTGGTGGAGCCTCACGAGGAGGTGGAGCCTCACGAGGTGGTGGAGCCTCACGAGGAGTTGGAGCCTCACGAGGAGGTGGAGCCTCACGAGGTGGTGGAGCCTCACGAGGAGGTGGAGCCTCACGAGGTGGTGGAGCCTCACGAGGTGGTGGAGCCTCACGAGGAGGTGAAGCCTCACGAGGAGGTGAAGCCTCACGAGGAGGTGGAGCCTCACGAGGAGGTGGAGCCTCACGAGGTGGTGGAGCCTCACGAGGTGGTGGAGCCTCACGAGGAGGTGGAGCCTCACGAGGTGGTGGAGCCTCACGAGGTGGTGGAGCCTCACGAGGTGGTGGAGCGTCATTACACCTACACACGTAAGGCAAATGTCAGCCTTATGAACGGAGGTACCGTGGGACTTGCCCTTCACATGTACGGGTGTCCGCTCAATGGAAATGCGATGTCAACTTCCGATGTCAAGTTCCTGTCAGCGGCTAGACAGATGTTACCAGTGTTACCAGTGTTGCCAGGGGCATGATAACATCCTCCACTGGAGGTTGGGTGGTGCTGCTGTGAAGAAGGCCGACTATGGGTGCCGATGGGCGGACGGTAAAGCACCGCAAAGTAGACCCCCTTTAAGTGTTGCCAGGGGCACGAGCAAAATCCTCCATGGAGGTTGGGTGCTGCTGCTGTGAAGAAGGCCGACTATGGGTGCCGATGGGCGGACGGTAAAGCACCGCAAAGTAGACCCCCTTTAAGTGTAGCCAGGGTCACCCTGCATGCGTCATCAAATGTGATTGAAATGGACAGATTCCTGTACATTTCAATCACTTTTAATGGGGTCGTCAAATGTGATTGAAATGGACAGATTCCTGTACATTTCAATCACTTTTGATGGGAGTCGTCAGTATATGGAGCTTATCCCATAATTCCCGGAGGTTCCAGGCCGAATTTGGAAGCTCATATGCGGCCTGCCATGCGCCTCCACCCGTGGAAAGCAAAAAAAAGTAAAGAAAACGGTCAATTATATGTTAAAATAATCAAAAATGAAGTTTTTAAAAATTCTCGAAAAACGGCTAAGTGCCAACGGGGGAGGGGGTCAAGTCTTCGGCGCTTCGGAACGAAGCCCCGGAGACTTTTGCACTCCCCCGTTGCAATTTACAACGGAGAGGGGAAACGAGAGCTCCCCTCCTCCGTCCAAAATTTTCATTCATCTTTTCCAAGCTACCATCTGCACGAAATCGGAAACCCGGTTTTTGAGAGCACAAAAAACGAGCTATTTTCACATGATGGGGAAATCATGGAGGAATGTATCCGCCTCATGAGCACTTTGGATCGGATGAAATTGTTGCCTGGAGGACCCCCAATCATGGTTCTCACAAAACTTTAAGTTTTCAAACTGGTCTCTGGAGGAATGCAAGGGGAGTTGTCAGGGGACTCTACCCGCCTCAAGAGGCACTATTTTGGGATACATTTTATCCATTTTCACCCCTTTTTATGGTTCTTCCAAAAAGTTAACTTAGGCTTTTTCCGACTCTGGAGAAAGGTAGGGGGAGTTGTCAGGGGACTCTACCCGCCTTTTGGAACACTATTTTCGGATACAATTTATCCATTTTCACCCTTTTCTCTGGTTCTTCCAAAAGTTGACTTGTACTTTTTCCCACCCTGGAGAAAGGTATGGGGAGTTGTCAGGGGACTCTACCCGCCTTTTGGAACACTATTTTCGGATACAATATATCCATTTTCACCCTTTTCTCTGGTTCTTCCAAAAGTTGAGTTGTACTTTTTCTGACTCTGGAGAAATGCAATGGGAGTTGTCACGGAATAACGAGACACTATTTTCGGCTAAAATGGTTGTCTGGAGGACCCCCACTCATGGTTCTCACAAAACTTTAAGTTGTGAAACTGGTCTCTGGAGGAATTCAAGGGCAGTTTTCACGGAATAACGAGACACTATTTTCGGCTAACATAGTTGCCTGTATGACCCCCACTCATGGTTCTCACAAAACGTTAAGGGCGTTCTCCCCGGCAACCCGCCAGCAGATGAAAACACACACCCCTCCGCCTCTCCACCTCTTCCGAGGGACGAGGGAACCGCGCGGGGGTCTGCTGGAGGCTACTGCCGGGTGCTCCGTCCTGCGCCTCACCGGGACCCTGACTCCAGCGCGGTGTGGCGGCCTCGCCCTGGCCGTCCACCGTGCGCCCTCTGGGTACCTGACTCCCCTGCCTCCTCTGGGGGCAGGTGAGAGGGGTTCAATGCCTCCCCGGAGGATACTGTTATCCCCACGTTGTCGTACCCGAAACTGTCGGGTATCCTTTGGGAGAATCAGACTCTGGATGAACGTGAGGGGAGATTACAGGGATCTCTGCCCGCCTAACGAGTGCCTAAATGGGACACCGCACCATGATGCAAATGAAAACAAACACCGATTTGAAGATAAGCTGAGTGCGTCTTTCGTGAGTCTTTTCACGCTTCCTTCTTTTTTACCCACGATTCTGGTGACATTTCCCGGTACCGAAATGCTCAAGAATACAGGTCGGATGGCGGTCCGTTGTCCGATCTGTAATAGTTCCTACCGTGCCCTGAGCAAGCACCTACAGAGGAACCATGGTGTGCGTAACTTGGATGAAAGAAAAATTCTGCTGTTGTTGGCCAACGGACGGACCAACATTAGGCTCCATCCCTGTACCATTCTGGGATGCGAGTACCACGGCACAAGGCTGGATCGCCACTTGGCCAGAGACCATGTTGAGCTGGCCCGGGAGGAACTACATGTGGTTCAAAATCAAATGAAAATGACAGTGGCCAAGAAGGAGCTTTATGAACTCCGAATGACAAACCCCACCATAGAAATGATTACCGCTTGGGCTGTTGACACGGTGGCAGATGACGATATACTGTCACAACCTCCACCCTTGTCCCCGGTGAATGAATGTGACAACCCGGACTGCAAAGAATGGAGGCTGGAGGCTAACGCAGTGAGGGCTCAGCGGGACATATATGCTGCTGAGGTGAAATCCCTGCGCTGCAAGTTGCAGCAGAGGATAAAGGACAAGCGACAGAGGATGGATCAGCGGGCCGGGGACATGCCCGCGTTCGATGGGGAGGAACGAGAGCGGGTCATTCTGAAGAAACGACCCCGACCAGAGTCGACACCAACGAGGCTGTCCAAGTCGAAAGGTCCCTCCTGCAGCAAGTCTCCCATTCCCGCCTGCAGCACGTCTCCCATTCCCGCCTGCAGCACGTCCCCCACTGGCTCTCACACACATTCATCCAGCTCCTCAGAGCCTGCATCAATGCATACCGAGGCCTCGTCAACCTCCCCTCCCATAAATTCCCCCTGGTTCCGGGGCAGGGGCCGGGGAAATATAATGCGGGACATAACATTCCCACGGATCATGGGTAAGTGTTTTGGCTATGTGACACATGCAGTTTCTGTAACACATCATGTGTTGTCATTAAAGTACTGTTTATATTTCACAGAGGAGTATCTGCAAGGATACCGGGAGCATTATGCAGGTATCGACCCACCAGTGAGGCTCCAGGAAAACACAGTCTCCAAACTAAGCAGAGTGAAGTCGTTCCTCAGTTTCATGGCACACGGTTTCAATCGCCTGTCTGACTGGCTCTTTTTGAGGGATCTCAAGAGGATACGCGGGTGGTCCCGGAGCCTGATGAAGTCAAGCCTTCAGGTCACGACCTCCGACTTCTACATCAAGAATATATCACACTTTCTCAAGTACATGGCCGACACACCGTGCAAGGGGAGCAGGCTCAGCCAAACGGACATGATTTTAATCAAACGGGAAGTAGTTGCCATCCTGAAGTCCCTGAAGAGAAAAGTACTTATCCACCAGATGCAAGTGAAGCGTGACAAGATGGAAGGTCTGCCGAGCCACAACGACCTAATGACATGCTTGACTTCGACCACCACTCGCATCCCTCAGCTCCTGGATGTGATGGCCAGCAATCCGACTACCGCGACCCGGACACTGCTCTATGGGTATATGACTCTTCATTGGAGCTGCATTTATGGCCACCGTCCGGGGGTCTACTCCAACATGACCAACGCCGAGGTCCGAAAGGCGGATACAACTGGCACTGCCTTCGGCTACCTGGTTCATGTGAGTGCTATTAATCAATGCATTTATTCTGGCAGTTATATGCATGATTGACATTGTATTGACACTCTCTATCTCTGTCATAACAGGTAAGTAACCACAAGACGGCCAACTCGTTCGGGGAGGCGCAGCTGTACCTCACCGCAGAAGAATTTGGATGGATGAAGAGGTGGCTGGAAATTAAGGGTACGCTGACCTGCACCCAGAGCCGTTACTTTCTGTACACAGAGGGGAAGAACCCGTTCAGGAAGCTTGCCTACTCCCTGAGGTTGGCATGGGCTGATGTAGGGCTCCACGGTCCCATTAACTTCACCGACCTCCGCACAGTCCACGCCGATAATGCGAAGAGATTTCAAGACAAAGGCAACCGCCAAAGAGTGAGTGATTTCATGTGTCACAACACTGCAACTGCGGACAAATTTTACGCGAATAATCCTTCTTTGAAGGAGGCTGCGGACATTCGGTTGCTCTTCACAGAGTCACTGCAAGCAGCGGCGGCGGCATCGACAGCAGCAGCAGCAGCGGGAAATGAAGACACTTTTGCGGGTATTGACATCGACAGTGACAACTCTGGAGAGGAGCACAGCCCGGCTCCCTACCAAGACTCCCTACCAAGCCAAGACATGTCCCGAAGAGGGACCAGTCACTGGCCGAACACAACCCCTCAGACATGGGTGAAGAGAGGGTGCCATACTCTGCCCCAACTTCACCCACTGTTGCCAGTGATCAACTTGTAAATATGCAGTGTGTTGTTGTAATCAGTCCCCTTGTAAATACGTTATATCCTGTTGAATGTATTTATTACTGTCAATATTACTGTAAATAAAGTTTGTTAAAATTACTAAGTCTTCTGTTTTTAAAGCCCACTATGGTTTTTTTTTCCTTTAAGATCCCCAGGGGCACGATATTCTGGTTCTGGTGGTAGCATGGAGGTGTTTAGTCCGAGTGAGGAGTGCTCAAGTGTGGGATGATTTGTAAGGTAGAAGAGGGTAAAAAAAGTTAAAGTGTGAACCTCCAGCAGGGCAGGTGGTGCTGTGAAGAAGGCCGACTATGGGTGCTGATGGGCGGACGGTAAAGCACCGCAAAGTAGACCCCCTTTAAGTGTAGCCAGGGGCACGAGAAACATCCTCCATGGAGGTTGGGTGCTGCTGCTGTGAGGAAGGCCGACTATGGGTGCCGATGGGCGGACGGTAAAGCACCGCAAAATACACCCCCCTTTAAGATTCCCAGGGGCACGAGATTCTTGAGGGTGTGATCATCTTGGTTTAGTCCGTGGGGGAGTGCTTAAGTTCGGGGGCCCGGGGACCCAAGGTGCTCGAGGTTCTGGAGGTACATGGGAGGGATCCTGGAGCTCCTCAGTCCGTGTTTTGGGGGTCTTGGAGCGGCCCCGAAGAGGTGCCTTTGTCGGTGTACCTAATGGGTAAGAAAGCCAGTCTACACAGGTCGTGAAATGTGATTGAAATGTACAGAGTTCTGTACATTTCAATCACTTTTAATGGGAGTCGTGAGGTGTGGATGAAATGGCCATATCTTCCTTAAATTCACAGCAAAGTTACCCAGCTTTGACACACTGATTGCTGGGTAACAGAGCCATGTGCACCATGCATTTAAAGTAATGTTAGCCAGCTTTAAGACACTAATTCCTGGGGAAGAAAGTCACCCTGGTCGGGTCATCAAATGTGATTGAAATGGACAGATTCCTGTACATTTCAATCACTTTTAATGGGAGTCGGTGTGGATGGCCTGTTGAATCCGATTTTGAGCACTCTTTTCCCCGCATAAACTAGTTTAAATCACCGTTAAACACTTATTTTGTTGATGTCTATATAACCGACTTCCCGCTATGCATTAAGTCGGTTATATGGACCCTGTACACTAGGCATACCGCGGCCGGTAGTAAATGTCCAACCATTGTACCCTCTGGTCCCTAGGGTATGATAGGGTTAGAGTCTATTCTGCTTAGGATCTCAAGCAGCCAAGTTTCAGAGAAGTCTATGTATCTTGAATAAGTATATGTGTGAGTTTATACATTCCTGTGTGTTAATAGTTGAAGGAACAAAAGGTACATTTTTCCTCTCCCATATAGAGAGGTTTTTTATAGATTCCTGAAACAATGTTCCCTTTTTGTTAGAAGTAGAAGAGCACAAGAGTCTTTTCTTTGACTGTTTACCTGTTATCAAAAGAGTGTTTTAAGCTATTTGTGAAGAAGGAAGATGCAGAATTAAGGGTGATTTCTGTTTGCAGTGTAAAGATTATCCCTGAGAATGTTTTCTGGGTTAAACCATCGATAGGCTTTACAAATGGGGAGGGGGAGATACCTCCTGCAGGCCTTCCCAACACCTGTGGCTTTCAAAGCTGCCCGCGCTGAGTCCCTGTGAGACAGCGTGGTGGTATCTCCCAAATGAAACTCCACCCCTTTGTTGGTTTTGGGACGTGCAACCGGTTGCTTCGTCCTCTCTTCACGCGCGGCCCGGAGCGGGAGGTCAGGGCAGCCTGTGAACAAGGCCAGGAGTAGGCATACTCCTGACATTACTCATATGATATGGCTTCGTATGGTAATGTATTATATGGTATTGCATTATTACCGTTTATGATTAAAACAGATGTTTGTTTAACCCTCGTCCTGGTTGTTTTGAGTGTTTCTTCTTCTTTAAAGCAAGCTCATTAGGAACGGCGCGGAGAAAAGTAGTCCCAACTCCTTCACCGAGCACCCTGGCACTAAGGGCAGCAGTCACACGCTTTGACCTCAGCTCCAAAGCTGCTGGCAGTCAACCTTCCTTTCCTGAACCAAGGCCAGTTTGGGTTGGGTCGCTGACCAGTGTAGCCGCCTGAATTGCCCTCTGTTGCTCCTCAGACAGTTGCCTCAGGTCCCTGATGCCCAGCAGGTTTGATCATTTCAGGAACAGTAAGTGTTTCCCAAGCTGTAGTGTTCCTCTTCTGGCTCGGGGAGAGAAGCCAAGACATTCCTGAAACCTGCCCCCGAGTCTGCCCCTCAGCCAGTCACGGTCTTCGGCGGGCTCTCCCGTCAGCGGGTTGAATGACTTATTGGTTGGAGGAAATAGCTCCTCCACTGGATGCGTACGTGTTTGGCTTCTTCCACTGACGGGGTGTCAGTGCAGCTGAAAGTGTGGATGGCAAAGATGGCTAATGAGCCGCATGACTGCATTTCCATTCTCCACGTGGGCATTCCCATTCTGTGGAGAGAGCTCCCTCTTCTCCTGTAGAGACCTGTGGGGGTGGGATGTTTTATTTTTAAAATATATTTACATTTGTAATGCCTTCCCAATTATCCCTTTAATTGTTTATAGCCTACTGTATCATATCATGGATATTTCTGTGTGTTCTGGTGTGTAATATTTGTAATCTTGGGGCCTCTTCTCTTTAACGTCTCCATGCTACCACTGGCTCAGATAATGAAGAACAACAACATCAGTTACCATAGCGATGCAGATGACAGGACAGCTCACCAGGAGACGATGCTCCAGTTCAAACACGAGTAGTGCATTGAACAATCATGACTGGATGTGTCAGAACTTTCTCCAATTAACAAAGATAAAACTGAGGTCATGGTTTTTGGAGCCAAGGCAGAACGTTAATAAAGTTAGCGCTGAGCTTCAGTCTGCAATGTTCAAACCAACAGATAGACAGAGATCTAGGTGTAGTCATGGACTCTGACCTGAGCTTCAACAGTCACATTAAAACAGTTACTAAATCAGCCTGCTATCAGCTAAAGAACATATCTAGAGTTAAAGACTATGTCACAGCAGGATCTGGAGACACGTGTCCATGCCTTTATCTTCAGTAGACTGGACTACTGCAAAGGTGTCTTCACAGGTCTCACTAAAACATCTATGAGGAAGCTGCAGCTGATTCAGAACGCCGCTGCTCGAGTCCTCACTGACACTAAGAAAGTGGATCACATCACTCCTGCTCTGAAGTCTTCACACTGGCTTCCTGTGTGTCAAAGAATAGATTTATAAATACTGCTGCTGGTTTATAAAGCACTGAATGGTTTAGGCCCAAAATACTTTTCTGACCTCCTGCTAAATATGAACCATCCAGATCTCTCAGGTCTTCAGGGACTGGTCAGCTTCCTGTCCCCAGAGACAGATCTCTCAGGTCTTCAGGGACTGGTCAGCTTCCTGTCCCCAGAGATCAGATCTCTCAGGTCTTCAGGGACTGGTCAGCTTCCTGTCCCCAGAGACAGATCTCTCAGGTCTTCAGGGACTGGTCAGCTTCCTGTCCCCAGAGACAGATCTCTCAGGTCTTCAGGGACTGGTCAGCTTCCTGTCCCCAGAGACAGATCTCTCAGGTCTTCAGGGACTGGTCAGCTTCCTGTCCCCAGAGACAGATCTCTCAGGTCTTCAGGGACTGGTCAGCTTCCTGTCCCCAGAGACAGATCTCTCAGGTCTTCAGGGACTGGTCAGCTTCCTGTCCCCAGAGACAGATCTCTCAGGTCTTCAGGGACTGGTCAGCTTCCTGTCCCCAGAGACAGATCTCTCAGGTCTTCAGGGACTGGTCAGCTTCCTGTCCCCAGAGACAGGTCTCTCAGGTCTTCAGGGACTGGTCAGCTTCCTGTCCCCAGAGACAGATCTCTCAGGTCTTCAGGGACTGGTGAGCTTCCTGTCCCCAGAGACAGATCTCTCAGGTCTTCAGGGACTGGTCAGCTTCCTGTCCCCAGAGACAGGATCTCTCAGGTCTTCAGGGACTGGTCAGCTTCCTGTCCCCAGAGACAGATCTCTCAGGTCTTCAGGGACTGGTCAGCTTCCTGTCCCCAGAGACAGGTCTCTCAGGTCTTCAGGGACTGGTCAGCTTCCTGTCCCCAGAGACAGATCTCTCAGGTCTTCAGGGACTGGTCAGCTTCCTGTCCCCAGAGTCAGATCTCTCAGGTCTTCAGGGACTGGTCAGCTTCCTGTCCCCAGAGACAGGTCTCTCAGGTCTTCAGGGACTGGTCAGCTTCCTGTCCCCAGAGACAGGTCTCTCAGGTCTTCAGGGACTGGTTCAGCTTCCTGTCCCCAGAGACAGGTCTCTCAGGTCTTCAGGGACTGGTCAGCTTCCTGTCCCCAGAGTCAGATCTCTCAGGTCCTTCAGGGACTGGTCAGCTTCCTGTCCCCAGAGACAGATCTCTCAGGTCTTCAGGGACTGGTCAGCTTCCTGTCCCCAGAGACAGATCTCTCAGGTCTTCAGGGACTGGTCAGCTTCCTGTCCCCAGAGACAGATCTCTCAGGTCTGCAGGGCCTGGTCAGCTTCCTGTCCCCAGAGACAGATCTCTCAGGTCTTCAGGGACTGGTCAGCTTCCTGTCCCCAGAGTACAGATCTCTCAGGTCCTTCAGGGACTGGTCAGCTTCCTGTCCCCAGAGACAGGATCTCTCAGGTCTTCAGGGACTGGTCAGCTTCCTGTCCCCAGAGACAGGTCTCTCAGGTCTTCAGGGACTGGTCAGCTTCCTGTCCCCAGAGACAGGTCTCTCAGGTCTTCAGGGACTGGTCAGCTTCCTGTCCCCAGAGTCAGATCTCTCAGGCCTTCAGGGACTGGTCAGCTTCCTGTCCCCAGAGACAGGTCTCTCAGGTCTTCAGGGACTGGTCAGCTTCCTGTCCCCAGAGACAGATCTCTCAGGTCTTCAGGGACTGGTCAGCTTCCTGTCCCCAGAGACAGATCTCTCAGGTCTGCAGGGACTGGTCAGCTTCCTGTCCCCAGAGACAGATCTCTCAGGTCTTCAGGGACTGGTCAGCTTCCTGTCCCCAGAGACAGATCTCTCAGGTCTTCAGGGACTGGTCAGCTTTCTGTCCCCAGAGACAGAACTAAACCTGGAGAAGCAGCGTTCAGTTATTATGCTCCAAGTATCTGGAACAAACTCCAGAAACCTGCAGGTCCGCTGCAACTCTGACTACTTTCAAATACAGCAAGAAGACTTTTCTTTTTGTCGCTGCTTTTAATTGAACTATTCACATCTTAAACTGCACTGTAACTTTTATCCATGTACTTTTCCTTAATGTTTATTTTATTAGCTTTTCTTTTTAATGACTGGTTTTAAATGCCATTTCTTAATGTCTTTCATTTTGTGTAAAGCACTTTGAATTGCCATGTGTTGAAAAGTGCTGTATAAATAAACTTGCCTTGCCTAATAAAGATTTCATGTGACACATAAAATGGATTTGTTGATGGGAATTAATGTGAATAATGAACTCTAGGTTAACGGTACTCTTGCTATAACTACTCACCGACACTCTATAAACCTTGTCCCTCATGCTAGCCCTGACAACACCGGTAAGCACACCTTCATCTAGGCTGCCCGTGTCCTGACTTGTAGTGGTTCTCTCCTCTATCTACACTCTTCTTGTCATCTTTGTAAAACGATATCAGACTGGTAATTGAAAGCCATGACTTCTAGTTAAATTCAGTCTGGCTAAAATGAAAAGCTTTGTTAAAATATGCAAGCACGCGGAAGTCAAAGTCAGCTTTATTGTAAACAAATTCTACATGTGTTATAACATCCAGAAATATCGTTTCCCACAGTGTGACATGTAGCCTATACATAAAACAAAAAGGGCCTAGATAACCGGGGTATACAGTTTAAAATGTTAATATATTTAAAGTGTTCAAAGTGCAGTTTCAGTGCAAGTCAGTTGAAACGATCTTAAGTTGGCGTGACGTTGAAGTCGTGCGACCCTGCTGCTGTACTGGCTGGTGTTCGTTTATAGCATAACGTTAGCATTTCGCTTTTGGCGACTAGATTTATGATTCAAAAATTATAAAAGTAGGGGAGACATGTGGAGATTATCCGGCTGAACAAAACGTGATCCTTCTCTTAAATGTGTGTCAACCACAGACCTTATTTCGAGCTATTTTTCAAAATCCTATGGAGAAATTGCGTTTTTGACGAAGGAACCGGAAGAAGTTTACATCCGTGTTTTAGGACGCGTCACTGCGGTTCTCTATTATGTGTTTGTATTCCATGTGGATATTATCCGACTGAACACAACGTGCATTTATCTAACAGGTTCGTTTCCACTGACCTGATTTCCAGCTATGTTCCTGAAGCCTCTGGAGAAACCCCGTTGCTCTCTGTGGAGGGAAACCGAGCGCAGCTTACTTCCGGGTTTCAGGACGCCTCACTGCAACACTACGTTGATGCGATTTGATTGGATTGTGAGGCAAAGGGAAGCCAGCCGCCTCTGGCTTCCCTTGGCATGGCCCTGACCAATCACAGGTCGGCAGGGGCATGACGTGAGCCTCATCTGATTGGTCAATCCCTCCATTTTCTTTCACCAAGGGAAGCCAGTTTCGGCTGGCCTCCTCTCACAGCAGAGAGTGCAATCTACTGTTTCACCACAACATGCAGAGGGGCGCTGTTTCCCTCTTTGTAAAACACTCAATGAGAATGGGGCCGGCAGCAACACACAACACAGAACTACCGAAACTAAACGAAGGGTTTTTATTTATTTATTAAAATTATAACTACAATCCAAAAAAACAGGGGAAGCTGGCTTCCCTCGGCCTCCGGGAGAAAACGCCTCTGTGTTTATAATAAGTTCCTTCAACAGGATACTGCAGTAATTCAAAGTGTGATTTTAGCAAAGCCTACGAGTGCTTTTGTTTTGAAATAACTTCCGTGAGTTTCGTCTGCGCTCTTATTTTGTAAGGTAACTTCCGGTAGCAGAATATGAAAAAACGGTAGCTTTTTTGTTTCTGTTTTCTAGTGACTTTATTTTTTGTTTTGAGAAGTAGAAAATGAAAATCATCCCGTTTTTTAAGTTTAGTAAATCCCTTTTTGATCATGATAAAGAAAATCCAATGACCGAAACATACACTGACCGTCTCAGGTCAGAAGAGGCAGGGCACCCTGAGCTCGAGACGGATCTTTGTTTCACCTGCTGAGTGTGTTTCTGGAGAGTCTGCGGGACGAAAACAGGTTTCTGATTCTGAACAAATAAAGGAAGAACTACTGAATTCATTTACAAATAATTTTCTTTTTTATTTAAAAATAATTGTATTTTCTTTCAAACATTATTTCATTTTATCAAGAAGCTCTCAGTCTGTGTGACGCCTTCTCCTCTGCGCATGCGCACGGCATCTCCACTAAAACAGGCCGAGAGACGCAGACACCAGAGGAGAACCGGGACAAACCGGGAGACACCGGGACAAACCGGGATACACCGGGACAAACCGGGACAGACACGGAGACACACAGACCCCCCGGAGAGACCAGGGACAGCGGCGGAGGAGCGACGGGTCCGCAGCCCGGAGCCTGAACGCGACACACGGTAAGACAAAGCACCGGGGGGTCTGTGTCCTCTGAGCGGAGACACCGTGTCCTGCAGCTGGAGACAGACAGACAGACAGACAGTGCACAGACAGGGAGAGAGAGACACACAGAGAGACAGAGAGACAGACAGCTGAGGCCTGGGTGATGGAAACACTGACACCACTGTGTGTCCCTGAACGCATCATCCGGGGCCAAAATCCATCACAACATCTGGAGAGGACAGACAGAGGACATATACAGACATATAGAGGACATATACAGACCTATAGAGGACATATACAGACCTATAGATATATAGAGAGGACAAATAGAGACATATAGAGACATTAAGAGATATATATAGAGAGATATAGAGGAGATATAGAGACATATAGAGGACATATACAGACCTATAGATATATAGAGAGGACAAATAGAGACAAATAGAGACATATAGAGGAGATATAGAGACAAATAGAGACATATAGAGACATATATGTCTTATGTCTTTATTAGCATCCCCATTAGCTCTAGCATGAGCATTGGCTATTCTTCCTGGGGTCCTCACACACTGAAACATAAACATACAACACATTTAAAGTAAACAGCTCATCAGTCCATGCAGGGCAGTGAGCTGAAGGGAACACTGACATGGAGTGAGCGCCACCCTGAGGCCAAACTAAGTCAATACAGAGGTGTACACAGGCACAGTTCACCGTACTTTGTAACACTTACATATCTTTCCAGCAACCTTTTGAACGTACTTGAGAATGTCCCTGAGGGACGGGACCGGTGCATCTGGACTGCTCTCTGTCCCCCGTCTGGTTAGCTCTGGACTGCTCTCTGTCCCCCGTCTGGTTAGCTCTGGACTGCTCTCTGTCCCCCGTCTGGTTAGCTCTGGACTGCTCTCTGTCCCACGTCTGGTTAGGTCTGGACTGCTCTCTGTCCCCCGTCTGGTTAGCTCTGGACTGCTCTCTGTCCCCCGTCTGGTTAGGTCTGGACTGCTCTCTGTCCCACGTCTGGTTAGCTCTGGACTGCTCTCTGTCCCCCGTCTGGTTAGCTCTGGACTGCTCTCTGTCCCCCGTCTGGTTAGCTCTGGACTGCTCTCTGTCCCCCGTCTGGTTAGCTCTGGACTGCTCTCTGTCCCCCGTCTGGTTAGCTCTGGACTGCTCTCTGTCCCCCGTCTGGTTAGCTCTGGACTGCTCTCTGTCCCCCGTCTGGTTAGCTCTGGACTGCTCTCTGTCCCCCGTCTGGTTAGGTCTGGACTGCTCTCTGTCCCCCGTCTGGTTAGCTCTGGACTGCTCTCTGTCCCCCGTCTGGTTAGCTCTGGACTGCTCTCTGTCCCCCGTCTGGTTAGCTCTGGACTGCTCTCTGTCCCCCGTCTGGTTAGGTCTGGACTGCTCTCTGTCCCCCGTCTGGTTAGGTCTGGACTGCTCTCTGTCCCCCGTCTGGTTAGCTCTGGACTGCTCTCTGTCCCCCGTCTGGTTAGGTCTGGACTGCTCTCTGTCCCCCGTCTGGTTAGCTCTGGACTGCTCTCTGTCCCCCGTCTGGTTAGCTCTGGACTGCTCTCTGTCCCCCGTCTGGTTAGCTCTGGACTGCTCTCTGTCCCCCGTCTGGTTAGCTCTGGACTGCTCTCTGTCCCCCGTCTGGTTAGGTCTGGACTGCTCTCTGTCCCACGTCTGGTTAGGTCTGGACTGCTCTCTGTCCCACGTCTGGTTAGGTCTGGACTGCTCTCTGTCCCCCGTCTGGTTAGGTCTGGACTGCTCTCTGTCCCCCGTCTGGTTAGGTCTGGACTGCTCTCTGTCCCCCGTCTGGTTAGCTCTGGACTGCTCTCTGTCCCCCGTCTGGTTAGCTCTGGACTGCTCTCTGTCCCCCGTCTGGTTAGCTCTGGACTGCTCTCTGTCCCACGTCTGGTTAGGTCTGGACTGCTCTCTGTCCCCCGTCTGGTTAGGTCTGGACTGCTCTCTGTCCCCCGTCTGGTTAGGTCTGGACTGCTCTCTGTCCCCCGTCTGGTTAGGTCTGGACTGCTCTCTGTCCCACGTCTGGTTAGGTCTGGACTGCTCTGTGTCCCCCGTCTGGTTAGGTCTGGACTGCTCTCTGTCCCCCGTCTGGTTAGGTCTGGACTGCTCTCTGTCCCCCGTCTGGTTAGGTCTGGACTGCTCTCTGTCCCCCGTCTGGTTAGGTCTGGACTGCTCTCTGTCCCCCGTCTGGTTAGGTCTGGACTGCTCTCTGTCCCCCGTCTGGTTAGGTCTGGACTGCTCTCTGTCCCCCGTCTGGTTAGGTCTGGACTGCTCTCTGTCCCCCGTCTGGTTAGGTCTGGACTGCTCTCTGTCCCCCGTCTGGTTAGGTCTGGACTGCTCTCTGTCCCCCGTCTGGTTAGCTCTGGACTGCTCTCTGTCCCCCGTCTGGTTAGCTCTGGACTGCTCTCTGTCCCCCGTCTGGTTAGGTCTGGACTGCTCTCTGTCCCACGTCTGGTTAGGTCTGGACTGCTCTCTGTCCCCCGTCTGGTTAGGTCTGGACTGCTCTCTGTCCCCCGTCTGGTTAGCTCTGGACTGCTCTCTGTCCCCCGTCTGGTTAGGTCTGGACTGCTCTCTGTCCCCCGTCTGGTTAGGTCTGGACTGCTCTGTGTCCCCCGTCTGGTTAGGTCTGGACTGCTCTCTGTCCCACGTCTGGTTAGGTCTGGACTGCTCTCTGTCCCCCGTCTGGTTAGCTCTGGACTGCTCTCTGTCCCCCGTCTGGTTAGGTCTGGACTGCTCTCTGTCCCCCGTCTGGTTAGCTCTGGACTGCTCTCTGTCCCCCGTCTGGTTAGGTCTGGACTGCTCTCTGTCCCCCGTCTGGTTAGCTCTGGACTGCTCTCTGTCCCCCGTCTGGTTAGGTCTGGACTGCTCTCTGTCCCCCGTCTGGTTAGCTCTGGACTGCTCTCTGTCCCACGTCTGGTTAGGTCTGGACTGCTCTCTGTCCCCCGTCTGGTTAGGTCTGGACTGCTCTCTGTCCCACGTCTGGTTAGCTCTGGACTGCTCTCTGTCCCCCGTCTGGTTAGGTCTGGACTGCTCTCTGTCCCCCGTCTGGTTAGGTCTGGACTGCTCTCTGTCCCACGTCTGGTTAGGTCTGGACTGCTCTCTGTCCCCCGTCTGGTTAGCTCTGGACTGCTCTGTGTCCCCCGTCTGGTTAGGTCTGGACTGCTCTGTGTCCCCCGTCTGGTTAGGTCTGGACTGCTCTCTGTCCCCCGTCTGGTTAGGTCTGGACTGCTCTCTGTCCCCCGTCTGGTTAGCTCTGGACTGCTCTCTGTCCCCCGTCTGGTTAGCTCTGGACTGCTCTCTGTCCCCCGTCTGGTTAGGTCTGGACTGCTCTCTGTCCCACGTCTGGTTAGGTCTGGACTGCTCTCTGTCCCCCGTCTGGTTAGGTCTGGACTGCTCTCTGTCCCCCGTCTGGTTAGCTCTGGACTGCTCTCTGTCCCCCGTCTGGTTAGCTCTGGACTGCTCTCTGTCCCCCGTCTGGTTAGCTCTGGACTGCTCTCTGTCCCCCGTCTGGTTAGGTCTGGACTGCTCTCTGTCCCCCGTCTGGTTAGCTCTGGACTGCTCTCTGTCCCCCGTCTGGTTAGCTCTGGACTGCTCTCTGTCCCCCGTCTGGTTAGGTCTGGACTGCTCTCTGTCCCACGTCTGGTTAGCTCTGGACTGCTCTCTGTCCCCCGTCTGGTTAGCTCTGGACTGCTCTCTGTCCCCCGTCTGGTTAGCTCTGGACTGCTCTCTGTCCCCCGTCTGGTTAGCTCTGGACTGCTCTCTGTCCCCCGTCTGGTTAGGTCTGGACTGCTCTGTGTCCCCCGTCTGGTTAGGTCTGGACTGCTCTCTGTCCCCCGTCTGGTTAGGTCTGGACTGCTCTCTGTCCCCCGTCTGGTTAGGTCTGGACTGCTCTCTGTCCCCCGTCTGGTTAGCTCTGGACTGCTCTCTGTCCCCCGTCTGGTTAGCTCTGGACTGCTCTCTGTCCCACGTCTGGTTAGGTCTGGACTGCTCTCTGTCCCCCGTCTGGTTAGGTCTGGACTGCTCTCTGTCCCCCGTCTGGTTAGGTCTGGACTGCTCTCTGTCCCCCGTCTGGTTAGGTCTGGACTGCTCTCTGTCCCCCGTCTGGTTAGCTCTGGGAAATACAAACCCTGCTTAAGTTGAGCACCCTGCGCTATAACCCGTTGTGATCATACATCTGCTGAGCGAGTCGCTGTCACATCTCTGACGACATGGAATGAAGTACAAGTTACCTCTGTCTGACGGTTAAGCGTCCCAGCGTCTCCAGCGTCTCCAGCGTCCCAGCGTCTCCAGCGTCCCAGCGTCTCCAGTGTCTCCAGCGTCTCCAGCGTCTCCAGCGTCCCAGCGTCTCCAGTGTCTCCAGCGTCTCCAGCGTCTCCAGCGTCCCAGCGTCTCCAGTGTCTCCAGCGTCCCAGCGTCTCCAGTGTCTCCAGCGTCCCAGCGTCTCCAGCGTCTCCAGCGTCCCAGCGTCTCCAGTGTCTCCAGCGTCCCAGCGTCTCCAGCGTCTCCAGCGTCCCAGCGTCTCCAGCGTCTCCAGCGTCTCCAGCGTCCCAGCGTCTCCAGTGTCTCCAGCGTCTCCAGCGTCCCAGCGTCTCCAGTGTCTCCAGCGTCTCCAGCGTCCCAGCGTCTCCAGTGTCTCCAGCGTCCCCAGCGTCTCCAGCGTCCCAGCGTCTCCAGTGTCTCCAGCGTCCCAGCGTCTCCAGCGTCTCCAGCGTCCCAGCGTCCCCAGCGTCTCCAGCGTCTCCAGTGTCTCCAGCGTCTCCAGCGTCCCAGCGTCTCCAGTGTCTCCAGCGTCTCCAGCGTCCCAGCGTCCCAGCGTCTCCAGCGTCCCAGCGTCTCCAGCGTCTCCAGCGTCTCCAGGGTCTCCAGTCTCTCCAGCGTCTCCAGGGTCTCCAGCGTCTCAGTCTCTCCAGCGTCTCCAGCGTCTCCAGTGTCTCCAGCGTCTCCAGGGTCTCCAGCGTCTCCAGTCTCTCCAGCGTCTCCAGGGTCTCCAGTGTCTCCAGCGTCTCCAGGGTCTCCAGCGTCTCAGTCTCTCCAGCGTCTCCAGCGTCTCCAGTCTCTCCAGCGTCTCCAGGGTCTCCAGCGTCTCAGTCTCTCCAGCGTCTCCAGCGTCTCCAGTCTCTCCAGCGTCTCCAGGGTCTCCAGCGTCTCAGTCTCTCCAGCGTCTCCAGCGTCTCCAGCGTCTCCAGCGTCTCAGCGTCTCCAGCGTCTCCAGGGTCCCAGCGTCCCAGCGTCTCCAGCGTCCCAGCGTCTCCAGCGTCCCAGTGGCTCTGGTCTGCAGGAGCTCAGTGCACACCGTGCTGCCTTATGCTCTGCTACTTGTCGTTTGTTGAAATCCTTTCCAGCAGCACTCGACCGTGTCACCAACCGATACTCAAGCTGCCACAGAACCAACGCATCCAGAACCAACGCCTCCAGAACCAACGCCTACAGAACCAACGCATCCAGAACCAACGCATCCAGAACCAACGCCTACAGAACCAACGCATCCAGAACCAACGCATCCAGAACCAACGCATCCAGAACCAACGCCTACAGAACCAACGCCTACAGAACCAACGCATCCAGAACCAACGCCTCCAGAACCAACGCCTACAGAACCAACGCATCCAGAACCAACGCATCCAGAACCAACGCCTACAGAACCAACGCATCCAGAACCAACGCATCCAGAACCAACGCATCCAGAACCAACGCCTACAGAACCAACGCATCCAGAACCAACGCATCCAGAACCAACGCCTACAGAACCAACGCATCCAGAACCAACGCATCCAGAACCAACGCCTACAGAACCAACGCATCCAGAACCAACGCATCCAGAACCAACGCCTACAGAACCAACGCATCCAGAACCAACGCCTACAGAACCAACGCATCCAGAACCAACGCCTACAGAACCAACGCATCCAGAACCTGTCTGCTGACCCCTTCCCATTCACATGCAGCACTATCAGTGTGTTCAGACCAAGTTATTTATGACCCAGGGTTATACGAGCATGGTGTCTCCTTGAGCTGCTCGATTTCAAAATGCTTTAAATGTGGTTGATATTTTGGTTCACCTTCTAGCTGATGATTTCATCCCGTTAATAACGATTTAGTTTCCCCGCATATTATGTATGACCCGCTCTGGTATCAGTCGTAGATCTTTATTTATGACCTTTGTCCACTCTCTTGTCGTTGATGCTGCACAACATATTGTTGAGTCATCTGCACACATTACCATTTGAGCTTTTTCTAACACTAATGGTCATTTGTAAAAATAGAAAATAAAAGTGGTCCCAAACAACTACCCTGAGGTACTCCACAAGTGACTGCTTTCATCTTCGAGAGACTTCCATTATAAAAACAGTTTGACTTCAGCGTTTCAAATGAAAGTACTGCACCCACTCACCCAAGTAGTACTGCACCCACTCACCAGGTAGTACTGCACCCACTCACCCAAGTAGTACTGCACCCACTCACCAGGTAGTACTGCACCCACTCACCCAAGTAGTACTGCACCCACTCACCAAGTAGTACTGCACCCACTCACCAAGTAGTACTGCACCCACTCACCAAGTAGTACTGCACCCACTCACCAGGTAGTACTGCACCCACTCACCAAGTAGTACTGCACCCACTCACCAAGTAGTACTGCACCCACTCACCAAGTAGTACTGCACCCACTCACCAAGTAGTACTGGCACCCACGTCCCCCAACTAGTACTGCACCCACTCACCAAGTAGTACTGCACCCACTCACCAAGTAGTACTGCACCCACTCACCAGGTAGTACTGCACCCACTCACCAAGTAGTACTGCACCCACTCACCCAAGTAGTACTGCACCCACTCACCAGGTAGTACTGCACCCACTCACCAAAGTAGTACTGCACCCACTCACCAAGTAGTACTGCACCCACTCACCAGGTAGTACTGCACCCACTCACAAGGTAGTACTGCACCCACTCACCAAGTAGTACTGCACCCACTCACCAGGTAGTACTGCACCCACTCACCAAGTAGTACTGCACCCACTCACCAAGTAGTACTGCACCCACTCACCAAGTAGTACTGCACCCACTCACCAGGTAGTACTGCACCCACTCACCAAGGTAGTACTGCACCCACTCACCAGGTAGTACTGCACCCACTCACCAGGTAGTACTGCACCCACTCACCAGGTAGTACTGCACCCACTCACCCAAGTAGTACTGCACCCACTCACCAGGTAGTACTGCACCCACTCACTCAGGTAGTACTGCACCCACTCACCAAGTAGTACTGCACCCACTCACCAGGTAGTACTGCACCCACTCACCAGGTAGTACTGCACCCACTCACCAGGTAGTACTGCACCCACTCACCAAGTAGTACTGCACCCACTCACCAGGTAGTACTGCACCCAACTCACCAGGTAGTACTGCACCCACTCACCAGGTAGTACTGCACCCACTCACCAAGTAGTACTGCACCCACTCACCAGGTAGTACTGCACCCACTCACCCAAGTAGTACTGCACCCACTCACCAAGTAGTACTGCACCCCACTCACCAGGTAGTACTGCACCCACTCACCAGGTAGTACTGCACCACTCACCAGGTAGTACTGCACCCACTCACCAAGTAGTACTGCACCCACTCACCAAGTAGTACTGCACCCACTCACCAGGTAGTACTGCACCCACTCACCAGGTAGTACTGCACCCACTCACCAAGTAGTACTGCACCCACTCACCAGGTAGTACTGCAACCCACTCACCAAGTAGTACTGCACCCACTCACCAAGTAGTACTGCACCCACTCACCCAGGTAGTACTGCACACCACTCACCAGGTAGTACTGCACCCACTCACCAGGTAGTACTGCACCCACTCACCAGGTAGTACTGCACCCACTCACCAAGTAGTACTGCACCCACTCACCAAGTAGTACTGCACCCACTCACCAAGTAGTACTGCACCCACTCACCAAGTAGTACTGCACCCACTCACCAGGTAGTACTGCACCCACTGACCAAGTAGTACTGCACCCACTCACCAAGTAGTACTGCACCCACTCACCCAAGTAGTACTGCACCCACTCACCAGGTAGTACTGCACCCACTCACCAAGTAGTACTGCACCCACTCACCAGGTAGTACTGCACCCACTCACCAGGTAGTACTGCAACCCACTCACCAGGTAGTACTGGCAACCCACTCACCAGGTAGTACTGCACCCACTCACCAAGTATTACTGCACCCACTCACCAAGTAGTACTGCACCCACTCACCAAGTAGTACTGCACCCACTCACCAGGTAGTACTGCACCCACTCACCAAGT
>NW_027262311.1:0-34135 GCF_902827115.2 Pseudochaenichthys georgianus | reverse complement strand
AAATGTTGAATGAAAGAGAAGAAGAGAGGAATAATCGTAAACTAAATATCATGTTCGGTGGTGGATTTAAACGTCTCTGTGTGCTGGGTTTCCAGATTACTACTTTATTATATTTTGAGGGGATTTTAAAACTCTTTAGTATAAGTTTATAGCGCGTGATTTGGGCTCAGTGGGTAGCAAGTTCGAGTCCCACTGCAGTCAGCATGTCGTTGTGTCCCTGAGACACCCACAGGGCTCCAGTGGGGATTGTCCTCAGTACTGAATGTATGGAAGTCGCTTTGGAGAAAAGCGTCTAACAAGTAAAGTAACATGTCATGTAATGTATTCTCTTCCTGTGTGTTTGCAGAGACCAGCCCTGAGCACCAGCGCTCCTCTGAGCTGCACTCAAAGAAAACCGTCCTCATCAAGACCATCGAAACCCGCGATGGAGAGGTAAAATAAAAACACATGAATACTGCAGGAGATAGAGACCATGACCGTAACTACAAGCGGCTGGAGGATTCAGCGTGCATCAATGTTCACTCATTGACTGCTTCAAACCTCCGGATTGGCCTACTTTTATATTGACCAGTGACCGGTGCTTAAACTGGGTCAGAACTTCATGCTGCCCTTAAAAGCTCACGTGTTTAATGCACAGCCACTGACATCCCATCCTGATGGAGAGGTTATCCAATCCAACTTTATTTATATAGCACTTTAAAACCTTCAGACCAAAGCTCACAAAACATCAAATAAATACATTTAAAATAAAAGATAAACACAAAACAAACGTAATAATTAAAATATATAATATAATAAAAACAATAGACCGCTGAAAGCAAATAAAAGCAACAATCTACCGTACTTTTCGGACTATAAGCCGCGACTTTTCCCCCCATTTTTTTTGTGCAGCTAACGGCCACTAGGGGACCTCCTAAATCTATGGATTTTACAGGTACAATTAACCACCTTTAATACTACGGGCTCTAGGACCGGTCCGCGCCCGCCACCTTTAAGCGGCGGGCTCCAGCAGGAAAAGCTGGAGGCCGGAAAAGAGCGAGACAGGTAGCGCGCCAAAGTAAAAGTGGAACCGAGAGACAGAACGAGAGCGAGACAGACGGACAATGTAGCTGCGGCGGCTCATATGCAGGTGCGCTTTATAGTCCGAAAAGTACGGTATATTGATTTCTGAATGCTGAGGAGAAGAGGTTTAAGACGGGATTTAAAAGCAGACCGCGTGGGAGCCGGTCTGATGGGCAGGCCGTTCCACAGTTTAGGGGCGTCGGCAGAGAAAGCACGGCCCCCTCTGCGCTTTGACTTTGTTGTTGGCACCCACAAGCTCAGTTAGTGGCAGCTATGTTCAATATATAGTCTTACAGCAGAATAGCATTTCTTTCATCTTTCAAACTGGTGTAAACAAAGCGACAATGAGTGACAACCAGGTGGCACTTTGTGAAGTACACACACCTACACACACGTGCAGCGACAGGTTCACATCGTCTCACGCTACACCCGCAGCGCCTCGGAGAAACATACATCACAGGCGTGTTAGGACCCGTCGGGTTTGATAGTAATTATGTCGTGGTATTTCTTCTCCGAGTTATCTTTGATGCATAGTTGAAATTCTTTTCCATACGAGACCTTTTCTCTTCCTTGTTTTCATATCTATAAAGTCACAACTCCACAAGAAAACAAAGAGGAATGGGTCCAAAAAGTAGAGATTAACAACATTATTAAACATCTTATTGTTGCTTCACTTATTCCTGAGGACAACCAAGCTGCTCAAACCCACATGAGGAAGTCTGCAGCTCAAAATGAATAAATTACAGACAAAAGGGGACAAGATTTGAGATTAGTTAAGATAGATAAATGCATATATGTCTGATCACGGCTTCAACATATGCAGTATGTGTGCATGTTGTACTCACAGGACATGGAGCCATGACGTCCCGCCTGTCAGATAACCGCTGTGCTTTCATTCAGCGCCTCCTTCCCCCTTTAGGAGTTCTGATATCTAACTGTTTTGTGTGTGTCCTCCAGGTCGTCAGCGAGTCCACGCAGCACCAGCAGGACATCATGTAACCGTCTGCAGAAACAAGAGAAGAAGAAACAACACGTCTGTCCTCCACCGAGTCAGACGATGAAGAAGTCAAGATGCACAAATAAAAAGTAAAAGACTTCACAGACTCATGACCTTGTGGTTAATGCAATATGTAAGGTGCTAGAATCGTTCACTTTATCAAGGTTATTCTCATCTGCGGTGTATAGTCTTTTCTGTGTTTAAATTAAACCCTAAAAGCCTATTTTCTTTTAAGAGTTGTATCTGAAAGAATAAGGTGGGTCATGACATGAAATGGAGTCAAATCGAGATAAAACTTTACTTGAATCAACATATATTGAACCGCAGTGACGCGTCCTAAAACCCGGAAGTAAGTTAGCATTTTTACCACGTCCGGTTCCTTCGATAAAAAGCAAAGCAATTTCTCCATAGGGTTTAGGAAAATAGCTCCAAATAAGGTCTGTGGTTGATACACATTGAAGAGACGGATCACGTTGTGATTTCTGAAGAGTTTACGTGTCTGAAAAACGATGGTTGTTACCAAGTGGCTGAATAGGACTACAGAAGTTGTCCAGGCCGTTTTACGTCATTACATCGAACACGTAAACACTCCCGCTAAATTAGTTTGCCCTGTTCTGCTTGAAAGCAAGTCCCTGCCTCCTGCAAAGTGTTCAAACAAACACTTCAACTCGTACCGTTTACAATCTGTAGTTTGAATCTGGATCTGAAGTCGGCGTGACGTTGAAGCAGCGACCCTGCTGTAGCTCCTTTATAGCATAACGTTAGCATTTTGCTTCTTGCGACTAGATTTATGCTTCGAAAATTATAAAAGTAGGATAGACATGTGGAGATTATCCGGCTGAACACAACGTGATCCGTCTCTTAAATGTGTCTCAACCACAGACCTTATTTCCAGCTATTTTCCAAAATCCTATGGAGAAATTGCGTTTTTGACGAAGGAACCGGAAGGAGTTTACAACCGGGTTTTAGGACGCGTCACTGCGGTTCTCGAATAATCTTCCTGCAATTTAAATTCAATGTCACAGAAAATTAACCGTGCACATCTTCTACTTGTGCATCTGATTAAGTGCAGAAACGCATATTTATATTTTATTTCTGACTTTTCTTCCACACACGGCAGCGTTTATCCTCAAGGTCAGAGTCACATAAATCCGAGTGTTAAGGAGGATAAAGTGTATGTGTGTTTGTTGTTATCAATAAAGAGATGCAGAAAGGACAAAAGGGAGGAGGAGGAGATGAAAGCAAGAGATAGGAGGTTGTGTGAGGAGGAGGAGAAAACAGGAAGAGATTTGTTTAGGAGATAATCCCTTGTGACTTTCAAACACTATTTGCTAATAAAAGTCAATGAAGTTAAAATGCGTTCATGTCCTTCAGTAAAAAGACGACACACACACTGATCTGTATCCATAGGAACACATGCTTTAATATTCATCAATGAAAGCATGGAGTCACCGGCCTACAGTGATGACATTGCACTCTCCTTTACAGAATAAATAAAATCAGCAAATAAATACATCCCACCGGGAAAAAAACATCTTAATAAGATTTCTGAGAAAGGAAATAGAAAGATAAAAATAAGAAAGTTAGTAGTGTTTTATGCACACGTCACATCGATGCACATTAAAAAGGGTGAGGGGACGCAGGTTGGGGGGGGGTGTTAGTCATGCACTTCCCACGGATGAATTAAAAACGTACCATCCACCCCCCCCCCTACCCCATATTTGCTTTGCTCTTCCTTTAACGAGGTCAAGACGATTAAAGTATTCACATTTTCACAGGTGACAGAAATGTCCCACACAAAGGGGATCAGCCCCAAGATGGAAGGAGGCCCAGTAAAAGCTGGTATGGCCACTTTATTCTCCTTTCTTCACACCGGCTTCTCAGCCCGAGTTTCTTCTTAATATCAATACATGTATCCTGGTCATTCAGAGATTTCACTTTACACACATCTGTCCACGGGCTTCCTTTGCATGTTTTAAAACGGCTCAGTTTGTGATTGCTTTGCAGCACTAAACAGGAACAAGGTGCAACCGGAGCTAAAGTTATCTAATAATGGCAGTGTAAATAATCTCTTGTTTGCAGATTGTAAAATAACCAGTGCGATGAGGTGCCAGTGTAAATGTGGCTCGTCAGCTAAAAGCAAATCCTTTATCCAGGCATCTGTGAAGACAACAACATGTTTACCCTGCGTGTCGTAGCTCCGACACTACCCCCCCCCCCCACCCCACACACATCCCTTTCAAAACCACGCCATCGATGGGAGATCCCCCCTGCTGTCGCTGAATGGTACAGTCCGCAGAGGGGCAAGGCACCCTTTTGAACAGAGAGCAGAAGAAGTGGATCGTCCAGCACCGAGGGCGACGGAGGTGTCTCCCCCCGTTTCAAGGACGATGTCATGTGGGAGGAAGAGGGCGAAGAAAGCAGACATTATGGCTGATCTTCGTTGGACTTGTAAGACGCCTGCAGGCGGAGGACCTGCACCATGGGTTGGAAATCGGCACCAACATCAGCACGGTGAAAGAGGGCGAGGTTTTATTTCGATTCCTCCCAAGATGTATTTGGACCTGAGGCAGGCTAGCAGTGAGACTGATCCCTGATCTGCTTTAAGTTGACACGGTGTTCAAAAACAAGCGAGGGGCGGTGCAGCTGACGCGTCCACCTCCACCCTTCAGATCGGAGCGGTGCGTTTGTGTTTCATGCATTTCAATCTCAGTGAACGATGGCAACCAAAAGAGTAAAACATGTGTTGCATTGTGGGTGAATCCAGCCCTGGATATCTTCTCTCCTCATGGGGGTGTGGCTGAGCCGTTTGCATTAAACCCAGTGGTGGTTCGCCCCGATCGGACGTGATGACGCCCAGGTGGGGTCGTGAGTCTTTTACCCCCCTGGTGGAGGGGTGTGTTCAGGTCTCTTTGAGGTGATCGAGGGGGGTCTCTCAGATCCGTAGTGGGGGTCCTGGAGCTCCTGTGAGGGGCGTGGTGGAGCCGCGGTCGTACCCGATGTCCACCACCGTGTGGGGCCTCCCTGCCAGGCGACCCACCGGCTGCACCTGCCGCTCCCGGAAACTCTGGATGTAGCTCTGAGAGGGCGGAGGAATATGCAAACTTTAAAATATATGCTATTTTTAGACATATATTATGGGTCTCAGATATATACAAATATATACAAATACATGTCTACGATGTGTTTTGCTGAAAAAGCGAGACATTTAATTCATTTGATGCACAACTCAGGTTTCTTTTTGTCTTCTGCATAAATAGTTAAAATACATTCAAATCAGCAGCGACCCTACCGGGGAGAGGACGTCGGTGTCGTAGCGACGGATGGGGTTGGGTTTGCGGCGGTATGCGGGCTCAGGGTGGAGCTGCTTGGCCTGATGGCTGCTGCTGGAGGACTGCGTCTTCTTCTTCTTCTTGTTTCGATAGCGGTCGTCCCTCTGCCGGATCCTCATCACCTGCATCCTCCTCTGCTGCCGGCTGATGATCACTGCGAGCACAGAGGGAGAGGATCATGGGCTACGGTGTAGATATGGCGTAGGTCCTCCAACAGTGCAACATATAAAGGACAAATAAAACAGATGCAATAGTGCAAGAGAATGTTTGGAGATGTGCAAGTAAATACAAATAAAAAGGTCTCGAGCCTCCCTCCCTCTACACCAGTCTGCAGCCTGGTTTGAAGGCGTACACAGCTCTCCTCACCCTTGGTGTGGGAGTACCCCTCGGCGGTGACCTTCCACTGCACCATGACCCCCAGCAGGGTGAGGGCGGGCCACACCCCCAGCACCACCCACGTCACCCAGCACACAGGCTTCCCCGGTGCTGCCTTCAGGCGCTCGTACATGTACAGCACGAGGGCGAAGAGCTCCACGAAGTAGTCCACCGCCACCGTGATGACGGCCGCCCCGAACATGGCGGTGGAGAACGTGGTGAAGAGGCGCTGCCATTGGAGCGCGAGCACGGCGAAGAGCATCCCGAGCCCCAACAGGACGCCCAGAGGGACCCAAACGGAGCGGGGGGGGCTGTCGGAGAGCTCCTCCATGCCCACCAGTGTAGCCACGGCCACCAGGAGACCCAGCAGAAGCCCCACCATGAAGAGCCCCACGCTGCGCACCAGCATGGTGACCAGGCCGCACAGCGTGCCGATGCCCAGCCCGATGCCCACCGACGCCTCCATGCTCAGCTGCGTGTCCAGGACGCGCTCCTTGTAGCAGAGCATGAAGATCACCACGGAGCCGAACATCAGGCCGGTCAGGAACATCACCGCCTTGAAGCAGCGGTAGCCTGGAGGCAAAGAGAGGAGCATTTCATTCAGCACAGTGGATACCACATCAGAATCAGAACACCTGCAGCCGTCCCACAGAGGGGACATTTCATTGCGACAGCAGAAAGGAGCCGCGGACAGCTTCGTGTTGTCTAGGAAGCATGCAAACATTTAAGAAAATACACGTCCTGTAACAGCTCTGAAGATAGCAGCCAGGTGTATACTGCACAGTCCAACATATAGCACTCTCATACCCAGGGGCGGTTCTAGGGGGGCAGGGGGGGCCAGTGCCCCCCTAACACTGACCTCTGACCCCCCTGTGGCCCCCCTAAAAATGAAAAGTGAAAAAAATGAAAAATGTATGATTTATTACACGATTAATTGAATGACGGAATAGGCGGAACTAACGTTATTTGTCATTCTAGTCGGACCCATTAGAGCGGTGCACTCACTTTCTCTGTCCGGCTGAAGCGCGCGAAAAACAAACATCTCGGATCACCAGAGGCTGTTGCATCCGAGAAAGACTGAAAGCTACGTTTCGAGAGACGACCACGATAATTGAAGGTGAGTTATTGTATCCGTGTAATTGTAGATGTAAAGTAGAGATGTAACTGTTCATTGCCTTTATTTTTATATAAATATGGTGTTAGTGCAAACATTGCTCTATAACTTAAGCTGAAGCTAACCGTAATAACTATAAGATATATCTGAAATAAATAAGTACTGAAACAAATACCAATAACTGGATTGCATTGTTTTCTTATGTGCAATTACTTCATACCGTCTTGCCCCCCCCCAGAAAATAACTGGCCCCCCAGTCAAATTGGTCTAGAACCGCCACTGCTCATACCTAATTATGTCCAGATGTTTAAATGATGCTTTGAATGTTGACTTTACAAATGAAACCGGGTCAAAGGAAATGTTGGGCCGGAGCATTTCCTGGACTCAAAATGAGTTTGGTTGAGTTGCTTTTTGAAAAACGATACGACACAACATTCACAAGAAACCCCCAAAGCAGTGTCTGTCTAAACATTGGCCTTTAGCGTCATGGCAAAGTCATGTTCGACCTAACCACTAACTCCTTTGTCAGAGAGTGAATGATTTGGACTCGGGTGGTGATGCGTTCAGGGACACCTGATGGATGGATCCCATTGGAGCAGAACTCACCAAAGAAGCAGTAGATGATGCCGAAGAGGCAGCACATGGAGCAGATCACCGAGGGAACAACATTGTAGCGTCCGCCAAAGTCCTCACAGCCGTCCAGTCGCTCCGGACTCAGCTCCGGGTCGGGGGGCAGCATCTCCAGGGTGGAGGTCATGATGAACCAGAGGAGGAGGAGGAGGAGGAGGAGGAGGAGGAGGAGGAGGAGGAGATCAGGTGGGAGGCGAGGGACAGGGGAGGCTAGGGAGCAGCACACAGCCGAGTGCTTTCACCTGAGGACAGAAGAAGAAGAAAGACAGAGATGTTTTTAATTGGTTCGTAAAGGTGGGGTCGGTCATTTTGAGAAACCGGCTCGAGATCGCTAGAATTAGAAAATACACAACCGGAACAAATCTGCCCCTTCCTCTCAGAGCCCCTCCCCCAACAAACACGGACGCGCACATGACCAATGAGGGCACGAGATCAGTGTGTGCCCCGATGGCAGGCTGACAGGCAGGTAGGCCATCCAGCTACTTTAGCCGGCTCAGATGATTGGTCGAGCTTTTCACAGCGCCACGGCTTCAAAGCACTTCAGATATTCATCGCTATCGGGACGTTCAGAGCATTCCATGGAATATAACAACACGTGTATCTCGAGCCGGTTTCTCAGACTTACCTACCCCACCTTTAACGATTATTTATGGGCTCAACCGGTTCTTTTTTTTTATACTTTATTTAGAATTTTTATTTGAGTTACAATAGAGCAAAGACATACACCATATACAGTAAGCAGGTACCCCGAAACCTTTACATGGCGTACAAGAGAAAGGGGAAAGAAGCTACTATTACATCGACAATCCCTGAGAATAGTCTAAAGCTGCCAGTCGACAGCATCGCCAAGACTCAACCAGAGGTTTAAACAAAACATATTGATTAAAACCTGTGTGACATTACCATGGTTACGTGTGTATATGATTTAAACGTGTCTTCAATACGTTTGCCTACTTTATTTTGCCTTTTACCTGCTGTCTCTTGCACACTGTCCAGCTGATCAAGAAACATTTGCAGAGACAATTAGAAACCAATATTAAATCTCTCTCAAAAATTATGTCACAAGCCGCTAAACCATTACAAAATCAAGCAGCATTATCCACACACACACACACACACACACACACACACACACACGCGATAATAATAGCTCAGCGGACAGCGGGAGATTGGACGAGGGCCATCTCTCTTTTGATCAGGAGGCGTTTGAGGGGCATAGGAAAAGTCCACTTCAGGCCAACGGAGCGAACATCTCTCGAGTCCTCTCCCAGGACTGCTCCATCTCAAATAACGGATCTTATTTACAGGCCTGCGTGTTTGTGGGCACCAGGATGTAATCGTGCTTTTACTGCGCAGAATCACATCCACATAACGAGACTCAGCACTTCAAATTAAACACAAATATTAATGCATTTTCAGAGTCAAGATAACCTTTAGAAATGCAGCAACATGTACATCTGGACTTGCTTTACGCCTCAGGATGCTTTATACGGTACAACTGCTATAAGTGCACATACAGTTAAATTAAACAGACTCAGTCACCTCCTTCCCACGCCTCCTCCCTCCTGCCTCCTCCCCCCTTTGGCTAGTTCTGTTCTCTCCGTCTCGGGGTGAGTTCAGTCCGGCTGCCGAGGGTTTCTGGGTCACAGATGCTTATGCAACCAGTCTGGGGAACTTTGCGCCCATCTGCACGAGCTCCAGCATCCTTCATCTCCTCTTTGGTTTCCTTTACCCATTACATCCTCACTTCCCGCCCCCGGTCTCTCGGTAATACCACGAAGGGGTGGATGAGACATCGGTTGTGTCACGTGCTGAGGTTTAAGCGGGCCAGGGAAGTTCGACAATGCACGAAAAAGGCAGACGAATAAAGAGCTTTTTGAAAATTAAAGCACGGAAACGTGTTCCCTTTAAACAACCGTCTGATCTCCATGGTTACAGTCGAAGAATGATCCAGACGTTTCTCCACTATGCATGCATATACCCACTTATTGGGGTGTTAGAAACATATTTTATACTTTGCCTAATACTGTCCTACAAAACACCCACATGCATATTGATGGCTTTTGTGTTTCTTGCAGCAGGGAGGACAAAGTGCACGAGAGAAAACTAGTGCACGCTCAGTCAATTAAACATCAACTGTGTGTGTGTGTGTGTGAGTGTGTGTGAGGCAGAAGCATTTGCATTTGAATAGAGCCATAATAGACACACTCAGTAGCAAGGGGATAATGAATAGAGCAATGTTTTCAGAGCCACACACACACACACACACACACACACACACACACACACACACACACACACACACACACACACACACACACACACACACACACACACACACACACACACACACACACACACACACACACACACACACACACACACACACACACACACACACACACACACACACACACACACACACACACACACACACACACACACACACACACACACATTAATAATCATCTTTCCGCGGAGGATTAGCAGGTCTCTGCTGAGCGACCCTGTGTGTGTGTGTGTGTGTGTGTGTGTGTGTGTGTGTGTGTGTGTGTGTGTGTGTGTGTGTGTGAGCATTAATCTGTTTCGTACGCAGATCAGAAACATGCAGTTGTTCTGTTTGCAGAAAAGGATCAGCTTCTTGAAAAAATGTTTTGCGATAAACAACAGAGGAGTTTCTTCTTCTGCTGTTTCGAATCGGCAGCAACAAGAACGACATTGTGGTCCTCCACCGACCCCCCCCCCACCACCACCTCGCTTCCTGTCTGTTGCCGCGACAACGGAGGGATGCTGACAGTTGGCCCTGGTCCGAAGCCCGTCCAATAGGGAAGCAGCTTAAACTCCCATAGCAACAGCATGAAAGCCAATCAGTGCCACCGTCTGATGTGTGTGTGTGTGTGTGTGTGTGTGTGTGTGTGTGTGTGTGTGTGTGTGTGTGTGTGTGTGTGTGTGTCCTATTTCACTCTCATTCTGCTGAAGGAAATGCACTTCATATTCAGCCCCAGACACACTGACACAGATGTGCCGCTGCTTCCTGTCCTGACTTCATCAGGATGAACTCGGCGGCGGCGGATAAAAAAAAGAGACGAAGCCTTCCCATAAATAAAGAAACGCCGCCATCACCGACACACACACACACACACACACACACACACACACACACACACACACACACACACACACACACACACACACACACACACACACACACACACACACACACACACACACACACACACACACACACACACACACACACACACACACACACACACACACACACACACACACACACACACACACACACACACACACACACACACACACCTTCCAGGAAGAGACGCTGGCTGTGGTCAACCTGCCGATAACTTGGCACGCCGACGCCAAACTGCACATGTCGATCAATACGAGGGGGAAACTCTGTGTGTGTGTGTGTGTGTGTGTGTGTGTGTGTCAGAGGGGTTAGGAGGACAGCAGCAGCCTGCCAGGGAGCGATGGAAATGCCAGAGGAAAGTGAACGCAGCGTGTCGGTTGGGACGTGGTGGAGAACTGAGAGAGAGAAGCACCATTTCTATCAAGGCTGCATCAGTGAATTGAATGAAAGTAAAAGAATACAAACTATTTTCATAATCTAAGACTTGTAAAGTAGTCGTAGTTTAAATACATAACATTTTCACACACTATATTGTCCAGTAAGGCATGAGACGATAGTGAAATTGATAGTTTATTGATAGCTTTTGGGTAATAATATACTCAAAACATTAAGAATGGCACAAAAATATCACTTTGCTAGCTTACACTGTAAGTTCTAATTTTAGTTATTTCTTAAATAGTTAAATATTTTTATGTGTAATTGAGTTTGGGAAAATATCTCACTTTATTTACAAGAAGGAAGCGAGTCCTTTTTAGTGTTTGTCTTTATGATACGTACACCTTCGAGGTGATTTAGCACAGAAACAAGAACCGAGTCGCAGCCTTGATCCCTAAATGACGAGAGAGGTTAAGTAAAAAACAAATCGTCTCAAAATGAAAGCGTAGCTATGAGTAAGAACCGAAGCGTCACTAATGGCTCACAGGTGACTCACGTGAGTCGTGACCTATGTGCAGAGTATTTGCAGCGCTGTGCACCCACTCTCAGCTCCTGATGAGCACGACTGTTCTCACACCTCCTCAGACTCAGCCCTTACATAATCTCTGCTTTCACAAACCACGTGTGGACAGAAAGTGGAGGGTGCTGATGGAGGAAGAGAGGAGGCGGACACTGAGCTCTTTGTTTCCAACTCAAAAGCACACATGCCTCCAAACAACATATTCCAGCCCAAGGTGTCGTGTATTCCAGCCCAAGGTGTTGTGTATTCCAGCCCAAGGTGTCGTGTATTCCAGCCCAAGGTGTCGTGTATTCCAGCCCAAGGTGTCGTGTATTCCAGCCCAAGGTGTCGTGTATTCCAGCCCAAGGTGTTGTGTATTCCAGCCCAAGGTGTCGTGTCCCGCTGACGGAGAAGCGAGTTGTTGACCTTTTGCTTTACAAACGGCAGGTGATGGAATACACAATGGGTTGATATACATCGTTGACATGTCACTATTATAAGCTCTGCAGTTAAAGCGTTAAGTCAATGTCGGCAAAACCTTTCCCACAAACAAAGCAACGATATCCAGCGACGCACTTCAAATATGCAAATTATTTACAAACCAAAAAAACTGCTGTTTACGAGCTGATGAATACTTCCTCGTCGGGTTAGGACCGAAAGCCTTTAAAGAGGCACGTAAGGGACATCCTGACTTGTATCTCGATGATGGCTCATAACCACTGGTGAATACATTTCCCATAATGCAACTAGGGATGTCCCGATCACCTTTTTTTGCTCCGATCCGATTCCAATCATTTGATTTTGACAATCTGCCGATACCGATTTTTCCGATACGATCTTTATGCAATGCATTAAGAGAAAAAAAGGTAACAGATAACGGCTGGTCATCCAACGCGATGAGTTCAGCTATCTTGGCTGTTATTGTTTGGCCTTTTCTCTGTTCTGGGGCAGTTTCTCTTTCCTTTTGAAAGTCTAAGTCCAAAACTAAGTCCTCAGGATGACTTTAAGACGTGAACATGGTCATTTTTGTTTTGTAACATTAAACAAATTAAAAAAAGATAATTAAAAAATAATAATAAATCCCGATCCCCGATTTTTTTCTCCCGATCCCCGATTTTTTGAAAATCACGTGATCGGCTCCGATCCCCGATTTTTTGAAAATCACGTGATCGGCTCCGATCCCCGATTTTTTGAAAATCACGTGATCGGATCGGGACATCTCTAAATGCAACTCTTTCAAAGGAGCCCTTCTGCTTTTCCATATACATTCCCACGTCATCTCTTCACTGCCAAACAGGGATCAGGGATAATCTCCTCCATGCTGACCATTTGACAGCTCCCATCGATAATCCTGGTTTCTGGTCTGTTCCCCGCGGACACGGAGACAATGAGATTCCAGCGGACCGTCAGGATTAACATTTACAAATCACTCACCTCTGAGCGTCATGTGTCACCTGCAGCTTCCTCTCAGCCGTCATCACACCTGGAGCATCGTGTCTGAATATCTCCGTACATAACAGGCGTCTCTATTTCTGTTTTAATGCTCAGTGCGACGGGTTCTCCCAGAGCCAGCTCCACCGTCTCGCCGTCCGCCGGCGCCCTGAGGGAGCCGCTGAGGAATATCAATGATGTTTGTTCCCATGGAGGAGAAGCTAAGGGTGAGAGCTCCAAATGTTGGCACACGAAACAGCTGCTGGGGAAATCACTTCTGCCTCTGAAGTGCGCTGTCAGGAAATCTGGGACGTTTTACACCAAAGGTTTCATATCAGAAGCATAAAGAACATCCAGGCTCTCAGTTTAAAGTGGACCTATCATGCGAGTCCCTCACCCTGTTCCAGTCCCGCCTCAAAACCCACCTCTTCAACTCTCTATCCATAAGCCCCGCCCCCTCTCAATCAACTTCCTCCTGACTGCTTTTCTGTTGTGTTGTTTCTTTTTGTCTTCGTTTTGTTTGTCTACCCTCCCTCCCAAATGTAAAGCGTCTTTGGGTTCAGAAAAGCGCTATAAAAAATTAATATATTATTATTATTATTTGAAACATATAGTGTAGGGCCAGACCTATACCACACACGTCTGTGAAGTTTTATTTTCAAAACAGATCACCCGTCGCAGCCACGCCTCATTCTGCTCAAACCCCTCTTTTGAAGCCCTGTTAGAGAAACGCGGATTCTGGGTCCTTAGCTTGAGAAAAAAGAAAGAAGAGGAGGCGGAGCTAATGCCTGATCAGAATTCTACCGGAGATAAAGTTAAATTCGGCTGTGATAAAACGCCATCCTGTTCTAAACCACATCAAGGATTATGTCTGAAACAGAACGGAGCTGAAATGCTTTTTCTCTTGCGGGTTTACAGGTTAGCTCCGAGTGTTAGCGAGGCTTGCTAATGTAAACAAAGACGAGACGACATCCAAAACACGTCGGGCATCGTTTCTGATAGCAACTCTCTGTGGGTCCGCCGACGTCACAGCGGATGGAATCTGTATCCGCTCGTCGTTCACCCGTTTTTAAAAGATGTGGGTACGGAGGAAAAGAGAGAGGGTTTTATTTGCTGACGCTGCGCGAGTTCCCCGACGCACCGGGGACACGTGGATGTATAGAAGACATCACAAAGTGCATTTTGCATGATAGGTCCCCTTTAAGTTAAACAGTGCGGAAAGCGGTCATCAGAACGGCACATTGAAGCTTCGTGAGTAAAAGAGAGTGCCGACATGATCATGATTACGAGTCGGAAACAAACAAGTCCTGATTTCTGGCTCATAAAGAAACCGCTGATCAAAGTCTGCAATAACACTTTGGCGCCTGTAGAAATAACCCATGATGCTCTCTGTTGTCCTTACATGCCACCTTTCAACCACAGCGATGACACAAAGAGGACGTCGATGCCAATTACTTCTGGCGTCAGACACAAAGAATAAAGCATCACCGTCAGAGCGGCAGCGGACGGCTGTTTACTCCAATGTGCATGATCTGGTTTGACCGCAGAAACCTGCAGGTAAACAAACCCACCACCTGCTGCCCACCTCGCTAAGAGCCCAGGGAGAGAAGACAGCGCACCTGCTGGTTCACGCGTGACCTTTATCAAGCTGTCCACGTTAAACTCTAAACTATATAATAACTCCGCCCCCCTGCGCTGAGCAGCAGTTAGTCTGTCCCAGAACAACATCTGGCCTTCCGCCTGCAGCCCTCTGCTCCGTCTGCGCACTAATTAGCTCGCGTTGGTGTCACTGTTTGACCCTGAACGCCTCGTGGGAATCTCTGACAAGCAGATACTCCGAGTGTGAGCGATGCGGTCAGGAAACACGACACGGCAACACGGCCGGTGTGTTTTATTGAACAGTCTATTAACGTCAAGCTGCTCCGGTCAGTGCATGGGAGTGTGGGGATGTTTCTGCACATGAATGCAACCAAACATGATGCGAATACATATACAATAATACTGAGCAACTACTCGGGAAAGGTGCTCAGAATATGTCCGCTACTTCACTGTGTTCTGCTTCATGCTAATGCGCGGCTGTTGGTGATGTTCATGACGGTGAAGCTGCAGCAGCCGGAGAGTAAACTCCATCCACAGACAGGTGGGGGGAGGGGGAGCGAGCAGCACCATGAGAGATGTTGACCCACTAACAGACCCGAGGAGACGTGTTGTGGCATCCTACTCCCCGGCGGCTGCAGAGCGTCCGCCTGACTGAGCTGAGGAACACGGAGGAAGAGGACGGTTTCTCACATCCTCTCGATGTAGTCTGGAAAGCTCAACACGCGTCAGACGTTATTTATGAGATGAACTGCTGCCTTTCCCTTTGTCTCTCAATGTCCTACACTTCCCAGAATGTCTCTCAATGTCCTACAGTTCCCAGAATGTCTCTCAATGTCCTACAGTTCCCAGAATGCCTTTCAGTCACCTCCAGGGAGCATGAATCTACTTATGAGTTAAGGAACCTCTGCGAGAGTCAAGCTGCGTTCATCAAAATGCTCCTGGCGTGCAGCTGCAATGCATTATGGGCTTTTTCTTGTCTCTTATCTTCTTGTCCTGATTGGTTAAGTGCTGCTTAAAATGGTTTAAAATGCAGTAACGGTTCAAATAATAAGACAAATCGAGACAGTAATATCTCAGTCTGTGCTTTAACTTCTATATTTAAGACTAGTCTCGGTTTCATCAGTGCATTGCATGCTGGGAAACAGACTTATATGAGCTCTGGCACTTCTATAAACACCATCACACGGGAACTATTAACCAGGTAAATATAATAAACAGAAAGGCATAAAAAAAAACACACACACACACACACACACACACACACACATATTGCAGAGCAGCCTTTAAAGACAGATACCTGCCTCACACTCTCACTTCAGATCAAACCCAGAGGAGGACAGCTTGGTGTCCCCAGGAGGACAGCTTGGTGTCCCCAGGAGGACAGCTTGGTGTCTCCGGGAACCACAAATAGTCTCCAAGTTCATAGTGTTTTACATTAGACAGAAACCAGAGGAGAGTCCTGTCGAGGAACCTCCCCGTGACACCAGACCTCATGCTACACGTTGTTCAGCTGATACTCGGAAACCACAGATACACAGAGGAGTACAAGTACAATATTACCTTTCAGCATAGTAGCTTGAATGAGTATTAAGAAGATGTGTTTTCCATCAGAAGAATATTTAACCTGAATTGATCTTAAACTCAGTTTGTCTGAGACCCCTTCAGGGACCTCTGGAGAGCTACAGACAGCGGAGAAAACACAACTCTCTCAGTTAAACACCATATGTCCATGCGTCCATGTTCTCTGTACAGATCCACCGACAGGATGATCCACCCGGGTCAGACACACCGGCAACCAGCCCCCTGACCTGCATCAAATCACCCTCCATGCTGCCTTCAGGAGGAATCTATCAATACTGCATGGTGTTTGGCAGCAGGTGTGTGTGTGAGTGTTTGAGACGAAAGAGACGCACGGTGCGCGGACACTCACCATCATCCCCGGTACGTTCGTGCGCGTTCACATGACGGCAAGACAAGCCAGAAACATCCACCATTTTCAACCTTTTTATCCCCGACTTGGGTGTACTCCCGTCGGTGTGGAGATCCGTGTTTCCCCGCAGCCTGCAGGGCGGTGGATCCCCGACCCGGCTAGTCCTCCATGGGGGGAACACAACACACACACCGGGCCTGGAAACAGAGCAATACCCCGGGTTGCATGCCGGGTAAACAGCTGGGTAGTAAAGGTGTGTGAGCAGCAGCAGACTCCGGGTGCATCTGATGGAGGAAGATGCTCCCGGTGCGTCAGGGGAGAAGCTGGCCTCCACTGCAAGAAATAACCAGACCTGCCGGAGCCTGACAAAAACTCTAAGTGAGGAAACTCCGCAGCGGCTCCTAGAGGCTTACCTTTGAAATGCACCCCTTGTAACTTGCTTTAGCACCCACTGTTGACCCACATTATACATTTGTTTATAATAATACATTGGATAATGCTCAAAGACGCTTTACATACATCCAGAAACAGAAACAGTACAAAAATCATAAACAGTAGTCCCAATCCAAACATCAATGTCGCTGATAGATATTACATTACATTACATGTTAGACGCTTTTATCCAAAGCGACCAACATATACTGTGGACATTCCCCACAGGAGTGTCTCAGGGACACAACGACTGCAGTGGGGTTTGAACCAGCGCACTAGGCCACTGCGCCACACGCCTCCCTAGACATAGAGATATAATTTAAACTGTAGATAAAATAAAAACACATTTGTTCCACTTCACCAACGCTGAGTTCTTTTAAGTCGAGGCTAAAAGCAATACTTGTTCAGCTGCTTACCCAGAAGTCTTCTCACTTTCACAGGTCTGTATTCACATGCTGTTTATAAACTCTTCTCTAGGCCTTTTCTTTATGCATAGTTTCATCAATCTGTTATTCCATTGTGTTCCTTTCTGTTGTGTTCCTTTCTGTTGTCTTCCTTTCTGTTGTCTTCCTTTCTGTTGTCTTCCTTTCTGTTGTCTTCCTTTCTGTTGTCTTCCTGTTAAGTGTTCATGTAAAGCACTTTGAATTGACTCTGTGTCTGAAAACCTTACCTTACCTACCTTACTTACCTCACCTCACCTTACCTTACTTACCTTACCTACCTTACCTTACCTCACCTTACCTTACTTACCTTACCTACCTTACCTTACTTACCTTACCTTACCTCACCTTACCTTACCTTACCTTACCTTACCTACCTTACCTTACCTCACCTTACCTTACCTTACCTACCTTACCTACCTTACTTACCTCACCTCACCTTACCTTACTTACCTTACCTTACCTTACCTTACCTCACCTTACCTTACTTACCTTACCTACCTTACCTTACTTACCTTACCTTACCTTACCTCACCTTACCTTACTTACCTTACCTACCTTACCTTACCTTACCTTACCTCACCTTACCTTACTTACCTTACCTTACCTTACCTTACTTACCTCACCTCACCTTACCTTACCTTACCTCACCTTACCTACCTTACCTTACCTTACCTTACCTCACCTTACCTTACTTACCTTACCTACCTTACCTTACCTTACCTTACCTCACCTTACCTTACTTACCTTACCTACCTTACCTTACTTACCTCACCTCACCTTACCTTACTTACCTTACCTACCTTACCTTACCTTACTTACCTCACCTCACCTCACCTTACCTACCTTACCTTACCTCACCTTACCTTACCTACCTACCTTACCTTACTTACCTCACCTCACCTTACCTTACTTACCTTACCTACCTTACCTTACCTTACCTTACTTACCTTAACTACCTTACCTTACCTACCTTACCTTACCTCACCTTACCTTACCTTACCTACCTACCTTACCTTACTTACCTCACCTCACCTTACCTTACTTACCTTAACTACCTTACCTTACCTTACCTTACCTCACCTTACCTTACCTTACCTACCTACCTTACCTTACTTACCTCACCTCACCTTACCTTACTTACCTTACCCTACCTTACCTTACCTTACCTACCTTACCTTACCTTACCCCAAAGCGGAAAACATACTTGTAGTTTATTCTCTAAAATCAATAAATGGTATTTATGACATGCATAATATACAGTGGTGGAATCAAACTGTTTTTTTACACACTGCATGACCATATATGATTGAAAAGACCCAGCAAGAACTCACATGTATTTCTGTCTCTTCTGCAAATGTGCAAATAGAAATAAAGTCACGTGAAATCTTTTGCAGTGCGTGTGGCTCGACGTCATCAATGTCAAACTGATCAAAATTAAAAACACCGGAAGCGAGGGTATTTAAAGACTGTAGTGCACATTAAAAAAATTATTATACAATTATTATTATACAATGATGTGCTTACATTTGGACTCTCCAATGTTTACTTTTGGATGGTTTAAAACTATTTAATTTACACACATTTGATTTAAAGTATGACCATATTTCTGTTTCACGTTGTGCTGTGATAATGCTCAAGTTAATTACACTAAATGTAATAAAGAGGGTCCAGCAGGGGGCTGCAGAGGTCTTACCTTCACAACCCACTGTCAGTCCTCGGAGCCTTTGAGAAGCACTGCCTCGAATCCAGGGCTTCTCAAACTGTTTTCAGTAGTGGACCCCTTTGAAACATGTTCTCAGCCAAGGACCCCCTGACCGACCCCGAACATACTTGATAGAAAAAGCCTATGTCAATAATTACAATATAACAAACATATTTTCGTCTTTATGCATGAAATGAAGACGACACTTTTTTAAAACAGATTTTTCCAAGGAGTTTTTAAATTGAAGTAATATGTTTAACAAACCAATGAACAAAATGATATTGCCGAGTGGGCAGGGGGAGGTTTGTTGGCTGGTTTTGAGAAGGACTATAGACGTCAGTGTGGAGTTGTAGCTGTATTGTTTTGGTGTGTGGAATTACAATTATTTGGTAAAGGAAAAAACAAGGTAACTCTTCGGGTATGGAGCTGGTCGTAATAAAAGGCTGTGGTTGGCGGTGTGGAACTCCTTTCTCGTGGGAGCAGGGACGTGCACAGGTCCGGGCTAATGTTGCCCGGGCAACGGCCCTTTTGCATTTTTTGCCTGACCTGCCCCTCTGGAGAGAGCCAGGGTTTTTTTGTTTTCTGTTGTGGCCGAATCAACACGATAAGCCCACAATTAGTATTGTAGCATCTCGCTGCGGGAAACACACCTTGTCCGCGCTGTCATCTGCCCCCAGTCACGTGACTTTGTTTACAATCCGACAGCTGGAAGCAAAGGAAAGCCCTCCGAGTCCAACCTCATACGGCAGTATAGGGGGTATAGGGGACAATCCAGGGGACTTTACTTCCTCTTGACACCGTCGGTTACTTAAAAACACACCTACATATACTTGTTATTGTGCTTCTGTCTTTCTGTGTCTTTTACTCCGCTCCGTGAACTCCCTCACCCCCGCTCTCTTCTCTTGATCGCCCTCTCGCGGAGGACACTTCACTGTCCCTCTTCATTGTAGGACTTCTGCCATGTCTCCACTTTAGCTTGACCATCTCTGTTATTAAGTTAGATACCTTACCGTTACTACGCTCATAAAGAATGATAAGAATAATGCGTATTGAACTGGTTTAATTAATTAGTGAGTTTATTTAAGGTAGGCTAATTATAGAAGCCCATGTTATCAGTAGCCTATGTCGCAGTAACAACGGTAAAAGTACATTAAAACAGAATTGTCCCCATTGTTTCTTTAATAGTTACTGACATTAGATATTTTAATGAGATATGGACCGCAAATAACGAATTTACGAGTTTATGTTAGCATTTTCAAAAGGCCCTTTTTCCAGTTTAGAGCAATAGCCCCTCCAAATGTCTGTGCACGTCCCTGGGTGGGAGTGGGACGACCACTCAACACCCCTTGGCCTTCCGTTCTCTCTCTCTCTTCTGATTGCAGGTTCGCGAGCCATGTGGGTGATTGTTGCCTGATGAGCTGCACGTGCTGACGAGCTGCACCTGGGTCGGGAGGAAGCCGACAAGAAGAGAGCCCAACCGGATTCGTGCTCTGGCTCTCATCCCTCTCTCCGTACCAGCCTCGGGGGACCTGCTGCTGGCTTCGTTCATTTATTTTATTAAACATCAATACATTATTGTTCTATTGTCGCACCTCGCCTCGAGTCTCCGGTTTATCTCATAGCCCCAAAGCCGGGCCGTAACAATTATGCAAAAGCTTTAAAATACAATACACAAATATTATAATAGCATCCACTGTGGTTCCTGATGTGCAACGATACACCCGAAACCCCATGCATGCCATATACAAGAACACAGCATTTAATTAGCAGTCTCCAATGTAGTGACCACGAAAATCGAACATAGCGTTTAGGGTACCACTTTACAATAAGACTACCCTTATAAAGGGTTTACGAATAGTTTGTAATTCATTTATTAATTAGGTTATCAACACTTTATAAATGCTTAATAAGCTTTTATAAGACATGAGATGAACAGGGCAACTGTGACCGGTTGCTTGCCACATTGAGCCCACATGTATCTGTACTGCTAAGCCTTATATTGGCTAGCTTACTTCGTCTCCTTCATCAGCCAGCATCCTTGGTATACATCATAACCTAATTATAAACCCTTAGGGTAGTCTTATTGTAAAGTGGTACCCAAAACATTGGCACAGTTATACGCCATCAGTGTCTTATTTATTAAACCACATTTTAACTGAAAAACAATTGTAATAATAAAACATCCCCAACGTACCCCTCGGGGTTTAGGTTAGGTTAGGGTACCCCCATTTGAGAATCACTGCTCTCATCGCAGCATCCAGAGAGATGAGGCAACGATGCAATGACAATATGTACATTTCTATTTGTGGAAAAGCATTTAAAGCAGATATCTACAGGATAACAACAGTATTAAGAATCTTCCACCTCCTTTCTCATCCTTCCTTTCCTTCATCGCCTCCTTGTTTACTTCCCTCTTCTCCTTCCATGTCTTGCCTCCTACCTTTATTGACGTTAAAAAACATTGTATTTGATGTGAAATTAGTCTCACAGTGATGCTATGCTACAGAGGTGGGGACTCGAGTCACATGACTTGACTCGAGTCAGACTCAAGTCGCATATTTTTTGACTTGAGACTTGCTTGACTAACATTGATAAAAGACTTGACTTGCCTTTGACTTGGTATTCATGACTTGAGACTTGACTTAAGCTTGAGAAAAGACGGACTCCACCGCCCGGACGGGGGCTAGCTCCGGGACGCCGGCTGGAGCTAGCCCCCTGCGGCTCCGTTAGCTCCGGCGGCCACCACTGGGATAATTTGGTCCCCTATTAACATTTGCTCCCGTTTAGCATTATGGGCGTCTAGCCATAGACTAGAACGAGATCGCGGATACAAGCCGCCGAGATGGGTTTTCTCCGCAGGGTGGCTGGTGTCTCCCTTAGGGATAAGGTGAGAAGTTCGGTCATCAGGGAGGGACTCGGAGTTGAGCCGCTCCTCCTTCGCGTCCAAAGGAGCCAGTTGAGGCGGTTCGGGCACCTAGTTAGGATGCCACCTGGGCGCCTCCCTAGGGAGGTGTTCCAGGCACGTCCAGCTGGGAGGAGACCGAGGGGTAGACCTAGGACCAGATGGAGGGATTATATCTCTTCGCTGGCCTGGGAGCGCCTTGGGACCCCCCAGTCAGAGCTGGTTGATGAGGGGAAAGGACGTTTGGGGCTCTCTGCTGGAACTGCTACCCCCGAGACCCGACCACGGATACGCGGGAGAAGATGGATGGATAGCCATAGACTATGAAAGTCTTACCCAAGGCTGAATCATAAACTAAAATGTATATATGCATACAGGGTTACGTCCTTAGCTGGCTAATAAGTAACAAGCTAAGCTACCAAGCACACAAACACCTGCGAACGAAGTTAACATGTATACTATTATCATTTTAGACTTCTTGGAAGTTCTGTTGGTACATTCAACGCACAGCACCACATTTTAATTGTCTGGTATTTGTAACAATATTCCCTAGATAGATAGATAGATAGATTCAATTTATTGTCATTACGTAGTACAGGTACCATGTAACGAGAAACGGTTTCTCTGCATTTGACCCGTCCTAGTGTTCGGAGCAGTGGGCTGCCATTATGAACGGCGCCCGGGGAGCAGTGTAGGGAACGGTGCCTTGCTCAGGGACACCTCGGTAGCACTTGGTCTTTCCGGGACTTGAACTGGTGACCTTCCAGTTGCCACGCCAAGACCCTAAGGCACAATCACCACGGACACGGCTAAAGCTAAAGGGTCAAGTACAGTACTATGACTAACTAACGTTGTAGCCTCTATGGTAGTAGCCTAGCAGAGTGGACAAGTCGCCGTTAGCTGACAGTGAGGCGTGTACGTGTCCATCAACGTGGCCACGCCCTAATTTATGCAAAAACGTTAAGACCTAATATAAATAAAAGGGTCGTGTTAGAAAACAATTCACTCACAGATTCATAATCATGAAGGTGGAATCTAACTATATTGATAATAATATTTACTGCATCCATGGGTAGAAACATGTTTTTTTCCGCTGTAAAGTTGGGCATTTTAACATGGGGGTCTATGGCTCCTTTCTGTAGCCAGTCCCTAGTGGCCCATGTATGAACTGCAGTGTGTGGCACTTCCCCAGAGTTTGCCGCTTGGTTTTAAATCGTTGTTACGACCCGCCTCCCTACTCAATAGTAGTGGCTCGTGAGGCAGTCCGCAACATCAAACAAAATTACACAACACGTAGGCACTCAACTGTGATCATACATTTATTGCCACAATACTAAATCATTACACTGGAGGACAGGTAAAACAAACAAACAGATGGAGGGGACTTGGGCCAACCACACCACGGGCCGTAGGATCCAGAGCCTTCCTCCGCTACCCACAATCCAACAGAACGGGAGAAATAAAGCCGCGAAAACCTAATACTAACACGCCCTCCAGGAAACACAACGAAAAGCTCTGACACAGCAGAGACATCCGGAGTAGTGATCGGCCCCTCCTTCTCCTTCAGTCTCCTCTTTTATGCTCGGCTGATTGGCAACACCTGGGGAAGGCGGAGCCAGGTGTACCTGCACAGCAGAGAGAACAAAGAGGACAACAAAGGGGGGAGTACGTAACAATCGTCCTACTTAGGAAATTATGAAGAGGAACAAATTAAATGATATATAGGTTCTAACATACATTAAAATTAAATATGTGTAGGTAGTGGCATCGCCATATGATTGTCTTACCTTTTTGACCAGACTTTTTGAGTCCTAGCTATATTGTCTGCAGTTCTAGGGTTAATATGAATCTAATATGATTGTCATCGGTCTAAATTAGATTTCAAATGATTAACTTTGTATGTAATGAAGATCAGAGTGTGGGTTAAATCCATTTTCATAACCACCGTCTTTTAACTGATTTAAATGCGGAAACTGGGCGTATTCATCAGACTTTTGTATGACTTGACTTGCTTGATACTTGTAGGTCAAGACTTGGGACTTGCTCACGACTTGCACATGTAGGACTTCCTCCCACCTCTGCTCTGCCCTGAGAATATCAGGACTGTCTTTTGATTAATTAACTCCTGTATTGAAGTCACAGTGTGCTGCATCTCTTCCAGTCAAAGCAGACATGGATAAATGATTACCAGAAATGCCCTGTGATTAGTCTGAGTATTCTATGCTGTCATTCAGTGACTTCTTTCAGTATGTGCAGACGTGTGTGCATTTCGTCCTGTGCACGATGCGAAGACAGATAGTTTCCGCAGAATCCCTCAGGCTCGCGGCAGGAAGCGCAGGTTGATGGGCTTCCCGGGGATGAGCAGGGTTCGAGTTTTGGGCTCCACCACGGGTGCACCGGGCTCAGGCTGCACCTCGAACTTCTGCATCAGCTGGAAGACCGCCAAAGGGTTAATATCACACTCTGACAACAAGGTAGTCCTGCATTCATGACGACACTTGAGCAAAAGCGCAAAAGTACGAGCTTCAAAATGAACTATTTCTGCTCAAATGTATCATGCCATATGGGGCAGCTTTTAAAATGTGCAGACCCTCGGAGACGTGTGAGCCTCATTGTGTTTCAGCTCCTCTCTCAACATGGATGCCAACATCATTATAACAACTGCAGGTAGAGACATGTTTCTCCTGCCAAAGACCTGCAGCTCAAAGCCTTTTGTAAACAGTTTCATCAGGTCAGGGGGTTCGAGGATGTGTGGTTGAATCCTGTGGGAAGAGCAGCAGCCCTCCTCTCTCTCTCTTACTAGCATGACCTGGAGAGATGTTTTAACTTCCTGTCGGTGTCTCTCACCCTGGACAGAGCGAAGTACATCTCCATCTCCGCCACCCTCTTCCCGACGCAGCCTCGCACCCCCAACCCGAACGGGATGAAGCTGTACGGGTGGTGATTGTAGGACCCGGTCGTCGACTTGCTTCCAGAGGAATCGCCTCGCAGCCATCGCTCCGGCTTGAAGAGCTCCGCGTCTTCAAACTGACCTTCATCGTGACAGAGCGAGTAGTGGCACAGGTGGAACTGCGTCTGGAGAAATGAAATAGCCGCATGTGAGATTTCTTTTCCATCGTTAAAGTGTGACGGGCCGGACAGTCTTGCACTGATGTACATTCCCAAAGAGAAGTGACTGTTATCTTGTATTGACTGTTGGGCTTTTATTTATGTCTTAATGTGAACATATGTGTCTGTTGAATATATAGGTATACCAGGGTTTCCGCTAGGATTTGTTCTCGCCGGTCAAATGTCCGGACAGAATTTATTATACCGGACAAATTTGAAACTTACCGTCATGTTTCAATAATAATAATAAGAATGGTGTGCCAGAGTTTCCGTTAGCAGCTCATCACCGGACTAGGACCGGATATGCTGATGTTTAAAACTCAGTTAATGGGAGTCATTTTTATATCGCTTCAATTTATAATCGTAACAGATCGGAAAATTCAGATTCATTTTTCAATAAATGATAAATGTAATTATTACATTCAAAGAAACTACTTGTAGATGAAGTACATTCTTCAAAAATTTACTTTGAATAATAACACGGGAGAAACGGACCCTCTCTCTCTCTCTCTCTCTCTCTCTCTCTCTCTCTCTCTCCCCCTCCCTCTCTCCCTCTCTCTCCTGACAGCCCGCCAGTTTCTCATGCAGCGAGCTAAACAGTGGGCGGGGCTTCAGGTGATTATGCAGCAGCTGATCTGATCTCTCTCGTGTCCGGTTACACTTCACTCGCGTGTATGTCCATATGGATCAGACCCAGCTCTCCTGATCGGCCATCATATAGAGCACCGACCAAACTATTAGGAGTGAATTTCGGCCGATAATGACCGGCGGCCAATCGATCGGAGCATCGGACATTTTGAATTTACCGGTTTTTATTACATTTTACCAGCTAAAAACCGGTAATTACCGGCTAACGGAAACCCATACATATTTGTATATATTTGTATTTTTGTTTTCGGGATTGTGGGAAACGGTTTTTGGATCTCTGTCTGTACACACAAACTGAAAGATTGACAATAAAGTTGACTTTGACTTTGTAGTGGCACAGGTGGAACAGGTGGAAAAATGAAATAGTTGCACGTGAATGTTCTTTCAGATCGTTTAAAGTTAACGGAGCACTTGAAGCAGCGTCACATCCTGGACATTAGCACCTTCTTTGGGAACCAGTAGTTTCCCACGACCACCTCGTCCTCCGAAACGAAGCGTCCGTTTCCAGGAACCACGGGATAGAGGCTGGAGGAGAGAGGCAGAAGAATATCATTTGCATAATAAAGATGACAGGTTTGAGCAGGGCCGGCCCTGACCAATTTGCCGCCCTAGGCAAGATTTTAGCTGGTGCCCCCCCCCCCCGTATTTAGTTTCCTATCCATTTGAACATGATTGGGGGGGGGGACCTCACCTCCTCTAGGGGGGTCCGGGGGCATGCACCCCTGGGAAGACTTTTTTTTTTTAATATTGAAGTTACAAGCATCAATCTGGTGCACGTTGAGAGCAACATTAGGAGATATGGATACATCTCTCAACACCCAGATGAAACAGAACTGGAAGCAGATTTTCTTTATCGATATTTTACAAATCACTCTCCTTTCAAACTGTATTCTTGTTTATTAATAACAACTTTTTTGTACCGTCAGTATTTTATACCTGTTTTTCATCTATTCTCTTATTTTTTTATAACTATAATGATCATATAAAGGTGTGCCTTTACCTCACTGAGCTGAGGTTATCAGAGCCTCTCAGTCTTTCAGGAGAGAGCTCTCTAAAGCTCTCCTCCCGCGGCCGCTTACAATGTAAATTCCGATGTTAATAAAAGCACACAGAAGCTGTGTACGTTTTTTGGGAGTTTGATTTATTTTAAATGAATACAAATACAAAATTAAAACCTATAATTGCACACTAAAACCATTATTTCAAAAAAAGAACAATTTCACATAAATAGGGTTGGGTACCGAGAACCGGTTCCGGTTCGGAACCGGTTCCAATATTTCGATTCCAACGGTATCATTTAGAAATGTGAATTTCGGTTCCGCTTTTCGATTCCTGAGGAAATGTTTCTCGCCGCTCTCCGTAGCCTACTGCATGACTGCAGCGGGGCGGGAAATGTAGCGTTGTATCTACATTTCCTACAGCGTAACCTGAGACCAGGGCCGGCCCGTCGCACTGGCATTATAAATGTTCGCCGAGGGCGCCAGATCTGTGGAGGCGCTGCGCTGACAGCTCTGGGAGAAAAAATAAATGTTTTGACCGTTGGTGCTCATCCTAATTTTCGGCCTTGATGTAACAACATTCATAATTAAGTAAATGTAACATCCTTTTCATCCCGGTTACACTTTTCATTTGCCCTGTGCGATGGGCGCTGCAAGTGATGAAGATGGGGGATGTTGGCTTATCTGGCAACCGCAGCTCACGAGGGTGCACTGGAACCGGCGCTGTTGTTATTAGCATCTGGTGCTAGCTGCTCTTACGGAAGAAGAAGATGTTTCTACAATGATGTGGAGGAGAGTCCTCTCCAGTCAGACTGAGGCTGATAACTTCAGCTCAGTGAGGTAAAGGACTCTCAGTGCTAGATAGTTCACTTTAGTCTAAGTTATCTCAGTGGGTCTCAAACGTTTTGATCACAATTTATGTAAACACATATTTCCAAGGCACTCTTTTATAATTATTGGGATAAAACAGGTTTGAAATCATTCCAATGTAAACTATAGGACAGTAAACCAGACATATCGTTTTAAACTGGAGATAAAAAAATATGCATAAATAAAATAGTAAAATAAGATATGAATGAACAACAAAAATAAAATGCATTACATGTAGGCTATTTGTTATTTAATTATTCAAATGTAAACCCGATTTCATATGGGTGTTTGGAGTTGTACCCCCTAGATCTAGTCTCTAGTAATTCTGCGTGTGCACCAGATTGAAGCATTTTACTTCAAATGTTCAAACATTTCTTCCCGGTATGCCTGAGAGGCAGATATGCTGGTTTTTCTCAACAAGAACTGTTTTTAAAAGTTGAACTGTTGTAGCTTCAGTGGTTCTCAGGTTAAAGTTACAGAGCAGTGAATATAAACAGACTGATTAATGTGAATATTACTTTAAACTAACCTGTGTAAAAGTTTCTCGAATAAATGTAATTTTTTTGGTGGAAGAAGCATGTATCATTTTTTTACCCTGCCCCTCAAAGAATCGGAATCGAGAACCGTTAAGAACCGGAATCGAAAAGTAGAATCGGAATCGGAATCGTGGAAATTCAAACGATACCCAACCCTACACATAAACCTCTGTTTTTTACTGGGACTGGGGCAGTTCAACTTGATTTTGGGGGGGGGGTGTGCCAGAGTTTATGGGCGTTGTACGCAATATATTCGTAGTTCTGTTAGTATAAGACAATAAGATGTACTTTGTTGATCCAAAATCGGGAAATTGTGTTTAAATTTAAAAAAAAAATTAAATGAATTTTTTTTTTTTTCTAACTTTTTTTTCTTTCTTCGGCGCCCCCTATGGGTTGATGCGCCCTTAGCTTTCGCCTATACTTCTATGCCGAGGGCCGGCCCTGGGTTTGAGTACAGTTTGTTCTAACTCCACCTGGTTCAGGGAACACGTGAATCACCACCTCATTGTTGCCTCACAAAGCGTTCCCTGAGGATGTTCTGACTCTCACCGCAGCGTCTCCTTGATGACGGCCTTCAGGAAGGGCATCCGGCTCAGGTCGTCAGAGTTTGGCTCCTGGAGGTCCGGACACACGGAGACCACCTCTCTGTGGAGACGCTCCTGAGCCCCCCCGTCCCTCGCCAGGTGGTACAGAGTCCACGACAAAGTGTTGGAGGTCTGAGGAAGAGGAGGTGGGAAGTAGTGGAGTACAAATACTTTGTTACTGCACATTTTTCTGGTATCAGTACTTTACTCCCCAACTTTTTACTTTGACTTCTTACATGTTGAACACAAATACCTGTACTTTCTACTTCTTACATGTTGAACACAAATACCTGTACTTTCTACTTCTCTCATGTTGAACTCAAATACCTGTACTTTCTACTTCTTACATGTTGAACTCAAATACCTGTACTTTCTACTTCTCACATGTTGAACCCAAATACCTGTACTTTCTACTTCTCTCATGTTGAACTCAAATACCTGTACTTTCTACTTCTCACATGTTGAACCCAAATACCTGTACTTTCTACTTCTCACATGTTGAACTCAAATACCTGTACTTTCTACTTCTCACACGTTGAACTCAAATACCTGTACTTTCTACTTCTCTCATGTTGAACTCAAATACCTGTACTTTCTACTTCTCTCATGTTGAACCCAAATACCTGTACTTTCTACTTCTCACACGTTGAACTCAAATACCTGTACTTTCTACTTCTCTCATGTTGAACCCAAATACCTGTACTTTCTACTTCTCTCATGTTGAACTCAAATACCTGTACTTTCTACTTCTCACATGTTGAACCCAAATACCTGTACTTTCTACTTCTCACACGTTGAACACAAATACCTGTACTTTCTACTTCTTACATGTTGAACTCAAATACCTGTACTTTCTACTTCTTACATGTTGAACACAAATACCTGTACTTTCTACTTCTCACATGTTGAACTCAAATACCTGTACTTTCTACTTCTCACATGTTGAACCCAAATACCTGTACTTTCTACTTCTCACACGTTGAACACAAATACCTGTACTTTCTACTTCTTACATGTTGAACCCAAATACCTGTACTTTCTACTTCTTACATGTTGAACACAAATACCTGTACTTTCTACTTCTTACATTTTGAACTCAAATACCTGTACTTTCTACTTCTTACATGTTGAACCCAAATACCTGTACTTTCTACTTCTTACACTTTGAACCCAAATACCTGTACTTTCTACTTCTTACACTTTGAACTCAAATACCTGTACTTTCTACTTCTTACATGTTGAACACAAATACCTGTACTTTCTACTTCTTACATGTTGAACTCAAATACCTGTACTTTCTACTTCTTACATGTTGAACACAAATACCTGTACTTTCTACTTCTCTCATGTTGAACCCAAATACCTGTACTTTCTACTTCTTACATGTTGAACACAAATACCTGTACTTTCTACTTCTCACATGTTGAACCCAAATACCTGTACTTTCTACTTCTTACATGTTGAACCCAAATACCTGTACTTTCTACTTCTCACATGTTGAACTCAAATACCTGTACTTTCTACTTCTTACATGTTGAACCCAAATACCTGTACTTTCTACTTCGTACATGTTGAACTCAAATACCTGTACTTTCTACTTCTCACATGTTGAACTCAAATACCTGTACTTTCTACTTCTTACATGTTGAACCCAAATACCTGTACTTTCTACTTCTTACATGTTGAACCCAAATACCTGTACTTTCTACTTCTCACATGTTGAACACAAATACCTGTACTTTCTACTTCTTACATGTTGAACCCAAATACCTGTACTTTCTACTTCTTACATGTTGAACCCAAATACCTGTACTTTCTACTTCTTACATGTTGAACCCAAATACCTGTACTTTCTACTTCTCACATGTTGAACACAAATACCTGTACTTTCTACTTCTCACATGTTGAACCCAAATACCTGTACTTTCTACTTCTTACATGTTGAACCCAAATACCTGTACTTTCTACTTCTTACATGTTGAACCCAAATACCTGTACTTTCTACTTCTCACATGTTGAACACAAATACCTGTACTTTCTACTTCTTACATGTTGAACTCAAATACCTGTACTTTCTACTTCTTACATGTTGAACCCAAATACCTGTACTTTCTACTTCTCACATGTTGAACACAAATACCTGTACTTTCTACTTCTTACATGTTGAACACAAATACCTGTACTTTCTACTTCTTACATGTTGAACTCAAATACCTGTACTTTCTACTTCTTACATGTTGAACACAAATACCTGTACTTTCTACTTCTTACATGTTGAACACAAATACCTGTACTTTCTACTTCTCACATGTTGAACTCAAATACCTGTACTTTCTACTTCTCACATGTTGAACTCAAATACCTGTACTTTCTACTTCTCACATGTTGAACTCAAATACCTGTACTTTCTACTTCTCACACGTTGAACTGAAATACCTGTACTTTCTACTTCTCACATGTTGAACTCAAATACCTGTACTTTCTACTTCTCACACGTTGAACTCAAATACCTGTACTTTCTACTTCTCACATGTTGAACTCAAATACCTGTACTTTCTACTTCTCACATGTTGAACTCAAATACCTGTACTTTCTACTTCTCACATGTTGAACTCAAATACCTGTACTTTCTACTTCTCACATGTTGAACTCAAATACCTGTACTTTCTACTTCTCACATGTTGAACTCAAATACCTGTACTTTCTACTTCTTACATGTTGAACTCAAATACCTGTACTTTCTACTTCTCACATGTTGAACTCAAATACCTGTACTTTCTACTTCTCACATGTTGAACTCAAATACCTGTACTTTCTACTTCTCACATGTTGAACTCAAATACCTGTACTTTCTACTTCTCACATGTTGAACTCAAATACCTGTACTTTCTACTTCTCACATGTTGAACTCAAATACCTGTACTTTCTACTTCTCACATGTTGAACTCAAATACCTGTACTTTCTACTTCTCTCATTCTCCAAACAGCTGGTTCCTTTAGTCTGAATGTGTGTCTGGTGGCGTGATCATTATTCTTTAGAGTCACTGCGTGCCTATTGGTTGGAACACGATCCGTGTATCCATCACTTCCTGGTCTTCTCTAAAGAAGAGGGACCAATGGAAACGTTGTCAGCTGCTGTCAGCTGCTAGCTATGGGTACTTTTACTTTGACTTGAGTAAAGAAGTTTAGTCAGTACTTCTACTTTCACCAGAGTATTTTTAAACACGAGTATGTGTACTTCTACTTGAGTACAGGATGTGTGTACGCTTGCCATCACAGGTTTACTTGAATCATCTTCAGAGCGCATGCATGAGCAATGTCATGATAACTCATCCGAACCCTGAAGCAAGAGATTCTTTTGATTGGCAATCAGCTCAGCAGAGAAGCAGGATCCTTCCTTACTTTCTACATATTGTTGGCACAGTGTTAAGATGTTGTACACATGGTGATCTCTACTCCGACAGCCTCGCCTCGTCAGGAATGCAGGCCGACGGGCTCAACGTGAAGAAACACAACCTGAACTCGGTGTTGTTGTTGCAGCTTTCCTGAACGAGGCTCACGGCGAGGAGCGGGGGTTCAGTACGGCAGCATCTCTAGTTAAAGGACTCCTCTGCAGGCTTTCAGCTGACTTCCTGTCTTATTTCTCGCATGCCCCAATGTGTCACTTGCTAATTATTTCTAATGTCTTTATTGTATATTGTATTGTTGGAGAAACCTGGGACTTGTATGCAAATGATAAAGCATATGTATTTTAAATATTTATCTTGGCTCTTAATCTTTACTTTCCATGTACTTTCAGACTTGGTTCAAAGTCAATGTTTTGTAGGTCATTTTAGGACAACTCTAATTCCAAAGAAAGTATGCAATACATTATTTGGAATTACTTTCATTTGTATCTTATCTTTTAGACTAATTGAGCGCTTGTTGTTTCTCATAAAGGGGTTGTTTTCTGTGTGTATGATGTTTATAGATTTGGGCAAAAAAAACTGCAAAAATATCTACAGAAATCACCAAGAAATCACAGAAACCTGTAGGCAGAAACTCCCAGCATGCACTGCTCACCGTGTCGACCCCCCCCAGCAGCAGCTCCGTGATGCAGGTGTAAACCTCGCTCCTGCTCATCTGGTCTGAGGTCAGCAGGTACGTCAGGTACAAGCCCTCCGCCGGCTCTCCGCGGCTCACCTGAGCCTCGATCTCACAGATCCTCCTGTCGATGAGGGTCCGAGCTGCACGGAGAAACGATCAATTAATAACAGCTTACGTAGTTTATATATTTATATGCCGAGAGTTTAAATAGCATTTGTAAAGTTATTATTATATGCTTGATTATGTTTGAAGATAACTGCATTTTGTGTGAATTAACTTAAATGTGTTGTCCTCTTCTCTGCCAGATCAACCAGTCTGGAAAAATTCTGCTAACTTTTTTCAAAAAATGTGCAACAATTAAACCGTAAAAAAGATTGTAAAAAATCACCAAAATATCTGCAAATAATCAGCAAAATATTACAAAAAAATACTTAAAAAACCACTAAAAACATCACAAAAGAAATTCGAAAATATCTGCACAAATTCTGAGAGACACGGTGTCCCACCCTCATCCCACAGTGAATCCAGAAGTGTTCTGATGTGCAGGAAGCCTCTGGTGCTGCATACCTACGTCATAGAGGTCGTCCCAGGCCTGAACGAAGCGCCCCCAGTAGGGCAGGACGCCGCGGCTCCATCGGGGGAAAATAATCACCGTGTCAGACAGCGTTAGCATGTCGTTAGCCGCCGCGATGAAGCGCAGCGTGTCGGAGGGGATCTCCTCCTGAAGGCATCCCATCCGGGTCTCAAACAAGATGGAGGAGATACCTGCAGGAGGAGGAAGAAGCCACATGATTATTATCTTCATTTCTGTTTGCATCACGTTTAATTCTCATTGTTTATCACTTCCAGCTAATGTCACGTGGGTGCAGTTGGCATTTAGGTCACCTGGATGCCGGTTTTGGGGCATGACGTAGAGGAGAGGGTGAATTGACATGACGTAGAGGAGAGGGTGAATTGACATGACGTAGAGGAGAGGGTGAATTGCTCTGATACTTCCTGTTGATCGTGGAGTTGTATATTATTTGTTTTTCAAGCAACTTTTATTCTCTCAGCGCATAACTCAGGGAGTTTTGGTCGCTACAAGCACTCCAAGGCTAGCTTTAGTTTAGATAGTATCAAATGCAGCACTGAGAAGACAAGAATAGAGACTTTGTCTGAAGCTATTGGGTCATTTGTGACTTTACCAAGAGCTGTCTCTGTGCTATGTTGTGTTCTAAAGCCAGACAATATATATCATTGTTTTTATAAGTAATGACACAACTGTTTGA